>NC_029781.3:99583334-99592461 GCF_000817695.3 Arachis duranensis
ATTAAAAATAATTTAATATTTATATAATTAAATAATAACTAAAAATAATAAAAATTATTCATCTCAAGAATTTTTCAAAAAAAATCTATATTATATTCTCTGTGTAAATTTTGCCCAGAGAAATTGTTGTGTGCGGGCTGGACCCACACTGGCGCCAAAGTGCCATCCAGATACATAAACAGTTCAACTAAGTATCCTTTAAAAGTTGTACAATATTCAGTCTTTTATTACAATAATTTAAAAAAAATAAAACAAATATATCTAAAAATTTTAAATAGATTTAGTGTCTTTTTAAAATTAAATACACATTCAAAATATAAACTAAATAAAACTGAAATACGCATCCAAAATACAAACTAAATAAAACTGAAATTTAAATTTTAAATTTCTATTTTAAATTTAATATACTTAATTATTAATATATTATAATTACAATTTAAATACACATCCAAAAATCAAATTAGTTATAATTCAAAATTTTGAATTTAAAATTTTAAAATAAATCTTAAACCGTCTTAAAATTTTGGATGTGTTCAAACATGTTTTGTATATAAGTCAATAATTTTAGATGTGTAATAAATGAAAAATAACCAATATTTACAAACATACATTTTAATAATTTTAAAAGCATTAATGTTCAAATAAGTAACGATAAAATTCAACAAATAATAAAACAAATGAGAAATATTTACAAACATACATTTTAATAATAAGCATTAATTTTATATTTAATGTTTAAATTTAAATTTTTGATTTATGATTTTGGATGTGTTTTAGAAATATTTTTTGTATCATTTAATAATTTTAGATGTGTTACAATTGAAAACAAAATCGAATTTTTACAAACAAGCATTTTAATACTTTTAAAAGCATTAATATTAAAATAAGTAACGAAAAAATCTAACTATTAAAAAAAGAGAAATATTATATGAGTTTTTGTTGAATAAGATATAAAAAATTAATTTTATTTTTAATGCTTAAATTTAAATTTTAGATTTATAATTTTGGATGTGTTTTAAAAATATTTTATGTATAATTTAATAATTTTAGATGTGTTACAATTGAAAAAAAATTAATTTTTACGAACATACATTTTAATAATTTTAAAAGCGTTAATATTCAAATAAGCAATGAAAAAATTCAAAAAAAAATAAAAGAAAGAAAGAAAGAAAGAAAAAAATAAAAATAATAATAATAATAATAATAATAATAATAATAATAATAATAATAATAATAAAATGTTAAATATGAAATAATAAATTTACCTCTAGAGAAATAATACTCTTCTATGAAAATTTTTGTAAAAGAACAGTGAGAGAGAAGAAAAAAAAAGAACGTACACGAGAGAGGGGAGGGGAACGTGCAAATAAATAAAAAACTAATAAAATAACTATTTTATAAAGTGGGTAGAAAGTTAGAGAAATTATAGTATTTGAAATTTAAATTAATTTTAATTACCAACATGTTTAACTACAAATTAAGAATGTCTTTTAACTAAAATTTATTTAAATAATATTATTTAAATTTAAAGGCTGAATAAAGGCTGAATTTTAAAGGGCACGTAGCATTTTCCATACATAAATTGCAACGAAAAAAATAAAATCTAATAACTTGCATCTCTGTCTTTTTTTTTTTTTTTTAATGATGGCGCAAACACCACGACCGATCAAAGTCCATGAAGTTTACAGGGTATCGCCGTCACAAACCACCACCTTACCCCTCACCTTCTTCGACATAAGATGGCTAAGGCTTCAACCAGTTGAGCGTCTCTTCTTCTACGCATTCCCAAACCCAACCATTTCTTTCTTTGACTCTCTTCTTCCCAATCTCAAACGCTCCCTTGAACTCACTCTCCAACACTTCTTCCCCCTCGCCGGTAACATCACTTGGCCACAAGATTCTCCGATTCCTATCATCACCTACGTCCCCGGACATGACTCCGTTTCTCTCATTGTTTCAGAGTCAAACGATGGCTTTGACCACATTTCCTCTGACTTCTGTGAGGTTTCCAAACGACGCCGTTTGGTACCTAGCTTGACTGTTTCCGACGACAAAGCCTCTTTGCTCGCATTACAGGTTACTCTCTTTCCAAACTCCGGCTTCGTCATCGGAATAACAACTCACCATGCAGGTGTCGATGGAAACTGTTCAACGGTTTTTGTAAAAGCGTGGGCGTACGCGTGCTCCAAGATCATGGAACATCCATCTCTCTCAACTTTGCCAACGATATCGTTACCTGAAAATCTAACACCGTTTCTTGATAGATCCGTTATAAAGGACGCGAAAGGACTCGCCCAATTGTTTTCTGACACGTGGATGAACTTCTCTGGACCAAACAATAGGATCGTCAGGCTCCGGGAAAACAAAAACAACCGTGAAGAAGTCCAGCTCGATAATAATGAATCGGTTAAAGGCGTGTTTGAATTGAAGCCCTCGCATATTCAGAAGCTCAAGAATTATGTGAAATCCAAAACCGGCATCGTTAAGGTTTCAACTTTTTCTGTTACAGTTGCTTATTCATTATCATGCTTAGTGAAAGCAGAACAACCAGAGCAGGAGCAAGTTGCTCTTGTGTTCCCTGTGGATTGTAGATCAAGATTGGAACCAGTGGTTTCTCCAACTTATTTTGGTAACTGCCTCTTAGGGCGTTTGGTTTCGGAAGAGACAGAGAAGGTGATGGCAAGCGAGGGGTTCGTTACCGTGCTGAAAGGGATAAGCGAGGTTTTGAATGGGTTGGAGAGTGGAGTTTTGAATGACGTAGAGAAATGGAAGAGGAAGATTGAATCTGTTTTTTTGGAAGGAAAGAGAGCGTACTCCGTTGCTGGTTCAACCCGGTTCGGGGTTTATGGGGTTGATTTTGGATATGGAAGGCCTAAGAAAGTTGATGTTGCTTCGGTGGATAAAACCGGAGCTTTTGCACTTTCTGAGAGTAGAGATGGTGATGGTGGTGTTGAGATTGCTTTGGCTTTGAAGAAGGAACAAATGGAGGTTTTTTCATCTCTTTTTTATGGTCAATTTGAATTTTTTGATATATCTTGAAACTTGAATAGTAAATTCTAGTAAGTTTATATTTTTTGGTGACCGTTCCGATTGTGATGGTCTTGCCCAGCTATACCAACTTCTATACCTAAAGAGCTGTTTTTGTTGGATGGGCTACACATCAACTTTATTCAAACATCGTAAGTGAAATATCTACAAAAGATGCTTCGATCTTCAAGTCATAAGTAAATCTTTAACTATAAAAAAAAAAAGAAAAGCAAAATAAATAAAGAATATGAGTGTATTGTGATGTGTTGTTTTTGTTTTTTATATAGAGTAAGAATTTATTGTGTTAGTTATAAGGTTCTGAAAATCGGATCGGACCGGCCGGTTCGATCGGTTTAACTGCAAACTGGCAATGTAAGCGGTCCGATCCTCCTTTAATAACCGTTAGGGGAAAAATCGGGAGAAAACCGGTGAACCGGTCTAAAACCGGCCGGTTGGGCCGGATCGGTGATCGGCCGGTTTTTATAAAACAGGAGAACGGCACCGTTTTTAGTTGTAGAAAAAAAAAAAAAGGTAACCCCAACCCGGTTACCACTCGAGAACACCCCCCATTTCTTCCCCCATGCCCATTCACTCTTCTCAGTCTCACACCCTCACAGTGAAGTAGTGAACCCTAGCTTCCCAAATCCCAGCCCAGTAGCCACCGCCGTCGCCGCGGTACTCAGCTCGTCATCGCCACCACTCGAGAACCCCCTTTCTTCCCCCATTCACTCATCTCAGTCTCACATTCACACTCTCACAGCGAACCCTAGCATTCGGAAATCCCAGCCCAGTAGCCACTGCCGTCGCCGGGGTTCTCAGCTCGTCATCACCACCGCCGTCGCCTGGCCTCTCGCTTCATCTTCGCCTGGCTCAGCACCGCCGCTTCGTCTTCGCTAGCCTCTCGTCTCAGCTCATCATCAGCCCGTCGCTGGTCTTCGCTTCGTCAGCACCCAGGTGAGTGATTCCTCTGTTTCATCTTCTCTGTTTCATCGTCTATGTTAGAATGTATGGTTCTGATTCAGTGATTCCAGAACGCCTAATGTTGATGAATACTTGTATTTGAATTCTGTTTCAGTGATTCCAGAACGCCTAATTTGTTAGAATGTTGATGAATACTTATATTTGAATGGCTGAATTCTGCTTTGTATTTGAATACTTGAATGGCTGAATGCTGAAGGCTGTAGGCAGAATTGCCTTGTGTTGAATGGATGAATGCCTGAGGTAGATATGGCTGAATTGAACTGTGAACTGTGAAGGAATCCTGTGTTCTAATGCTACTTTACTTCTTGGTGTTTTTCTCATTCTTGTACTGCTGCATATTTGTTCATTTCACTGCTTCATGTTTTAGGAATGGCTTTTATTTTTAATAATTTGTTCCTATCTTATGATATGCTTTCAGATCTCTAAGTTAAGGTAATTGGACATTGTTTGTGTTATAATTCCTTAATACATTTCAGGCTGATATAGAAGAAATTATGCTTAGATTGTAATTGATAAAAAAAGAAAATATGAACTTATAAGTGATTGAATATGAATCTAAGTTCAATGAATTGTTGATTTATATTTCATTTAAGTTCAATGAATTGTTGATTATTCTGAATTCTGATAGATAGATAGATGCCACACTGAGACTTGAGCTGTGAAGGATACCCTGTGTTATAACTTCTAATTCTACTTTACTTCATATCAAGTTGTTAAGAGAATGTCTCTGATGTCTAGTTGTTTATAGGGAGTGGAAATGGCATGTTTCCTCAAAGAAGAATGCTGGCAGTCCCAAGAATGGCAAGTAAAGGAGCTTGATGAGGCTTGTCACCCTTCATTGGCCCTTTTCGCGGATGAGATCAAGATTGGATGAAATCAATATTAACAACATCAACGGCAAGAGTTCTTTGCCTTCTGATTCAATGATGACTTGGTATCTTCCCATTGAGACTGGAAATTTCTGGTTACATTATTGGTTGTTGCTGATTTGTCATGCTATGATGCTGAGCTTAGTTATGAGTAGATGATCGAATATTTGTTATTGATTTAGTTAATTCGGTGATTTTTTGTGTGACTATTTTAATAAGTTCAATAGTGACATATAATGACTAATGAATGATAAATTGTTAATAATTATGAAATCAAAGGTTATATTAGATTTTGGTTGATGTAATACTTTATATTTGGAAGACATTAAAATTTATATTAGACTATAATTATATTCTAAGATATTTATTTATAATTTATTTATTATTCTATTTTAAAACGGTTTTTTTGGTTGAACCACCGGTTGGACCGGTTAGACCAATGAACCAGTGAACCAGTGATTAGAACGGTTTGATGACCGGTCCGGTTTTTCGAACCTTGGTTAGTTATGAGATTTCTCGAGATCCTTGGTCAGTCAAACATATCGTTAGACCATCTCCAGTAGGGAACTCATCCCAGTTCCTGTTTATGGCCCACCTGTCATAAAAAGTAACTCCACATCAGCTTTTGCGTCATAAACAGTAAATAGGAACTCAAAGCATACCGCTACATTGCACGACTGATGGCGGCAATGTCCCTCCAAGACAGAGCCTCAGACCATCTCCAATAGAAAACTCATTCCAGTTCCTGTTTATGGCCCACCTGTCATAAAAAGTAACTCCACATCAGCTTTTGCGTCATAAACAGTAAATAGGAACTCAAAGCATTTCTCTCTTCTCCATTAGGAGGAACTAACTTTAGTCCCTATTGTGGTCCCACTTAATTAATTAATTAAAATACTTAAAATTAATGTAATTAATTTTTTTAATAAAATAATTTAAATATTTAAATTTAAAAATAATTCACTATTAAAAGATATTAATATTAAATAAATTTATACATAACAACAATACACAATATATGATTCGGGATTACACAAATTTGTAAAATTACTTAATACAAAAAAAAACATAATTAAATTCTACAGTTGATGACAAGCATTGTGAAATTGCCATATGTGTTCAATCAAGTCCTCTTTCAATTGTCTATGTTGCTGCCTATTTCGAAGTTGGGCATTTCTTTGGAGAAATTGATGGTATGGTGCAAAATCTTCTTCTCCCAGTTGAGGTTGTGATAATCCATTTTCAACATCATCATACTCTAAGCCTTGAGCAAAATTTCCTGCATAAGTGTCTCTTTCATCCTCAACAATCATATTATGCAATATAATACAAGCTCTCATTATGTTGGCAAGCTTCTTCTTTTCCCAAAAACGAGCTGGACCACGTATAATTGCAAAGCGTGCTTGCAACACTCCAAATGCTCGTTCCACATCTTTTCTTTGCCCTTCTTGGTATTGTGCAAATAACTTGTGTTTCTCCCCTTGTGGCTTTGAGATTGATTTGACAAATGTGGCCCATTCAAGATAAATACCATCTGCTAAGTAGTATCCCATTGTATAATTATTACCATTAATAGTATAGTTTACCTCCGGAGCACGATCATTTAGAATGTCATCAAATACTGGAGAACGATCTAACACGTTGATATCGTTGTTTGAACCAAAAACTCCAAAGAATGCATGCTATATCCAAAGGTCTGAAGATGCTACAACCTCAAGTACAATGGTTGCAACCCCACGATAACCACTCATATACATACATTTTCACGCCTTTGGACAATTTTTCCATTGCCAATGCATGCAGTCAATGCTACCCAACATGCCAGGGAAGCCACGACCCTCCGCCATTTGTAGCAGGCGGTGTACGTCATTTGGATTGGGTTTTCGCAAGTATTCATCCTGGAACACAGAAATGACACCTTCAACAAATTTTTCCAAGCATTCAATTGTAGTGCTCTCGCCTATGCGCACATAATCATCAACAGCATCAGCTGCTACGCCGTATGCTAACATCCGTATCGCAGCGGTACATTTCTGAAGTGGCGACAAGCCTCTTCTTCCAGTTGCATCAACCCTCTGGTGGAAATACGGATAGACGTTTGAGAGAGCGTCTACTATCCGAAGGAACACATCTCTTCTCATTCGAAATCTCCGTCGAAAAATGTCAGCATTATACACCGGTTCATCTGCAAAGTAATCTTGAAAAAGGTGATCATGTCCTGCTTCTCGATCTCTGTTGATCCATCTACGAGTAATTGGGATAGGGCTTCTATCGATATCTTCTTCTTCTGAATATTCGAGTAAATACTCATCGATCCAATTATCTATCAGTGTGTTATCTTGCCGTCTTCTTTTGCCATACAAAGCCTCATTAAACATATCATCAAAATTTTTAGCCATATGGAGAAATGTAATTTTTAGTTCTCTGTCGAGGTGAGAAAGAAGAGTTGAAGTAGAGTTGTGGAGTCATTGATAGTTGATATTTATAAGTGGAGAAACTAGTTTTGTAACGGTTAGTTTTGCAACGGCTACTTAACGGCTAGTTTTGCAACGGTCACTTTCATGAACAATAACGGCACAATAATATTGACTAATTTAAAAACTTACATCAGAAGTAAATAAAACAAACTACATCACATAGCAGTAATACACAATAAATAAATAAGAACATACTACATAACACTACGAATACAAGGAACCATTAAGTAAACCACTTGGCCATTATTTTCTCACATGCAATCTCATGAAGAGCTCGTCGTTTCTCACTCATTGTAGACGTGTCAGCATTAAGTATTTGCATATCCATTTCCCTTTCTTTTGCTTTTATCTCCATTTCTTTAATATACCTCTGAGTTTGTAATTTTTGTTCTTTCATTGCCGCTTGAATTTGTAACTCCTTCTCTTTGATTGCCATCATCTTTGCTCTATGTTCCTTCTCCTCTTCTCTTTCTTTTTCCCTTTCCATTAGTTCCTTTTCTCTAACATTCTTAATATCTTCCATGAGAGATAATTTTTTGACAACCGATGATTTTCTTTCGCTAAAATCTTCAGACATCTGTGCTTTTCCCTTACCTCTTCGCTTGCTCTTCTTTGATCCTTGTGGGCGAACGGGAGAGTCCACACCGGGTTCGTCAGCCAACGGTGTTTCTGGGTTTGATGAGGATGAGTATGCTCCAGTTGCACTAACCTTGATTCTCTTTGAGCCGCCACTCTGTGTAGGTAGTTGGCTTCTCCATTTTTGCTCCAACCGAAGCATGTTCCAATGCCTCTCAAAAGTGAACTTTTGAACATAATTTATGGAATAAAGTTTATAAGCCAACTCCTTTATATCATCAGCGTTCGAACCACTCCTTATGTGCAGCAGCCTTGTTGATCTTATATCATCGTTTCTTACATGCAACTACCCCCCTTGTCATGTCGGTGCAAAATTCTACACAGTAGCTATGAATTCGACTCCAAAATGTTTCTCCCTTTTGATCGGTACCAACTACAAGGTCAGTTGAAACATTTAACCACGCACTGATCAACATCTCATCCTCTTCCCAATGCCAGTGTTGAATACTATCTTGCCTCCGAACTTCAATATCATCATCATTGAGGTCGATAGCATCTAATCCACGAGGGTTGGCAAAATCGGAATATTGCGAATTTGGACTAGATTGTATAGGAGTCTGAGAGGATGGGTTAGAAGAGCCACCAACACCAGATGAGTTATGTCTTGATGCACTGAATTGAGTTGGAAACGGCAAGGAAGTTGGAGTAACATTTCCGATAGAAGGGTTAAATATGGATGAAAATACAAAATGAGGTGTTTGTGAATTTTGATTTTGCGGTTGGAATATAGGAAACTGATTATTATAAGGAGCTTGAAAATTGAAATTAGAAAGATTTTGTGGATTTGGATTTTGAAATGTATTTGGTAGTGTGATGTTTTGATTTGGAACTTGAGTGTTTGAGGTTTGAGATTGTTGGGTATTTGGAATTTGAAGAAAGTTTTGTAAGTAATTGAAGAAAGAGTTGAGTTGGTTTGGATCCATTTTTTCGAACAAAAAATAATAGTAGTAGAACTTTGATTTTGTAAACTTGGAAGAAAATGAGGAAGAGTAGTAGAGAGTGTGAGAATAGAAGTGTATCTAAGTGGTATATATAAAGTAACAAAATATTAATTTATTAATAATAACAGTAATATAGTAACGACTAGTTTTCAACAGCTAATTTTACAACGGCTAGTTTTGCAACGGCTAATTTAAT
>NC_029781.3:99592575-99626394 GCF_000817695.3 Arachis duranensis
ATATATATATATATATAAAATTTTAATTTTATTAATAAAATATCATTTTCTTTGAGAGAGACCGAGTCCCTCTGAGCAGGGATTCACCTGCTTCGAAATTTGTGAAGGACCTCATTATTTATTTGCTCCAATGGTAGAGCCTCCTTTTTTACTGACACACAGTAAATGAGGTTCATAATTTTTGAACCGTTGGAGTTGCTCTTATATGAGTTCTGAAATTAAACCGTTCGAGATTTTAGATACACATCATAGCTCCCAAGCTTGACTTATGTCAAAGAAAACAGAGCAAGTTTTGTTACTTTTATACCTCCGTAATGTCTTGTGGTGTGTAATAGAGTGCCCTAGTCTCAAATTCATTCTAATTCATTTGAAGAATGTGAAAAGTTTAGTTATTAATTATATTTTAAATGTTACCTACTTTCATGCGCTCCTAAATTGATTGATGTTCGGTGAATTCTTAATCGTTTGATCAATTTATTTTGAATATTTTTTATAAATGATTCAGATTGAAGACAGTTAAGTATACATAACCGTAGTTTTTACTATTGTCTTAAGGTAATGCTATTGTGCAGAAGTTTCTTTTTTTTTTAGTAGGTGCTGAAATAAATTGGTTGTACTTAGAAAGGGACGCCTGTTACTGCTGCCAGAAGCAGAGACAAGACCTCAATTAAGTCAACCATGACAGGAACCTGTTCGAACAAATGCAGTATGTTTATGTTATGAAATGGCGTAATTAGCATGGATTAATTTGTTCTTAATTATGCTAACAATTGGATTAGCTTTTTTTGTTGGGACTGGGCTCTTATTTTTTTAAAATAGTCTGGATTGAAAATGTGTATACTTGATCCAAGCAATTTTGGCATAAGACTTTTTAATAATAATAATAATAATAATAATAATAATAATAATAATTGAAGATGTGATGATTGCTAAGACTTTGTCACTCACATCCAGGAGTGTCCCACCTTTATATGAAGTGGGCCAAAAAAATGAAATGAAATTTTTTATCACTTCTCCTCTAAAAGAATTTGTCATCATGTCTATTTTTAGTTTTTTACCCATTATTTTACACATCATTTTTAACATATAGATATTTAATGTTTATACAAAAATTTGATCCCAAATATATATTTTTAAAAAATTTAATTATAATAAATTTTTTTATTTTAATCCATACTTATTTATTATGTATATATTCGATTTACTGTGTATATCTTGTGCATAATAAATCGAATCAATCTAATTTAATTTATATATAAATGCCTAAAAATTAAATTTGACTGATTTAATTTATATAGATCTATTTGGAATATGTATGTAATCAATTTTTATTCAAGACATCTATGTAATTTTGGCTTCCAATCAATTTATTAACATAAATTATCCTTATTTTTAAATCTAATATATATTTTTTGTTTTATTTTCTCATAAATTCACTATTCTTTTAAACTTTTAATGATTCATTAATTACTTTATATTTACTGTGCTCTTCAAATTTTTTATAAAAAATAAAAGATCAAAATCATAAAATTATAAAATACTAACAAAAATTATTTTTTTTTAATTCCTGAATATTATTTAACCTTAATTACGATAGTATATTTTATACAAACAAAATAAAACATATCAGATAATAATATTTTAATTTTTTAATATAATTTAATTCCTTATTAACATGAAAATTTATATTTAAGATTTATAATAATAATTTACATATTATATGAATATACATCGTTAACAACTTAATATTTAGTTGTATGAATATAAAAAATGACAATAGTAAAACATAAAAATTATTATTTATATTACAAATTTAAAAATATATATTTGGGATCAAATTTTTGTATAGACATTAAATATCTATATGTTAAAAATGATGTGTAAAATAATGGGTAAAAAACTAAAAATAGGCATGATGACAAATTCTTGAGGGGAGAAGTGATAATAAATTTCATTTCATTTTTTTTTGTCCACTTCATAAAAAGAAGGTGGGACACTCCTGGATGTGAGTTTTGTTTCAAACAAAGTCTTAGTACTCACCACATCTTCAATTATTATTATTCTTAAAAAGTCTTATGCCAAAATTGCTTGGATCAAGTATACACATTTTCAGTCCAGACCACTTGAAAAAAATAAGAGCACATCCCTAATCAAAAAAATCCAACCCAATTCTTAGCATAATTAAGAATAAATTAATCCATACTAATTATGCCACTCCATAACGCAAACACACTGCATCAGTTCGGACAGGTTCCTGCCACTGCCGATTTGATTGAGATCTTGTCTTTGCGTCTGGCGCAGCAGCAACATACGTCCTTTTTTAAGCACAGCTAACTCATTTCAGCACCTATTGAAAAAAAGAAGCTTCAGCACAGTAGCATTGCCCTTATCTTAAAGCTTTGTTCTTTTTTCCAAGATGATACTTGTGGAAGTTTCGGAGAAAAGACAAAAAAGTATAACTTCTCTTTTATCCCAACATGAGTGAAAAAAGCAAGTCTTGGATTCTTTGATTATTTTCTTCTTTAGGTTTTTCTTAGTGGTAGGATAATGGAGAAGTCAAAAGTAGAGATTGATCTAAGTGACCCTTGCTCTTGGGTAGACGAAAGCGTCAAGAGTCATGTCTCTTGTTTTGACAGTGTCGAATCTATAGAGGTGATAGGTTCAAATGTTTCGGTCAGGAAAGGTAGCCAAATACATACAGAGGTGTTGCTGTGTAGGGAGAATGACCGTGTGTGTGAGAAGTTGAGCGATTGACCTTACTTTTATTTGTATTGCTGTTTGTCGACGGAGTTAGGTGTTAGGTTGTCATTTTCATATTTTTAATGTGGGATTTTGTATTGGTTGGATTGTGCTCTAACGTAATTGCATCCAAATTTCTAGGCTTTGTTAGGGCTTTCGAGATATTGATGGAGTTGCTCGAGCAACCTCCGTCTCTGAGACTATTCTTTTCGCTTTTTCAAGCGAAAGGTGTTGGTAGTGGCTTGTGGGTGAACCTAAGTAGTCACCATGGTAAATCAATTTTGTACTGTATAAATTATCATTTAAAGATTTTAAAATGATGTTTGTTAAGATTAGGAGTGCTTTAGACGAATTTTCTTTTTATCTGAATGAATACTTGGAAGAGAGATTCCCTCTCGTGGTCCCCTGAGTTTGTACAGATATTAGATGTCGAGAATAGATGTGCTGATGACGATATAATTATGAAACTTTTGATTGACGGGATGGAATCCAAAGAGCTATTATCTGTTGTTGAGTTATTAAAATGGGATGTGGATAAATAAGCTGTTTTGAACTATATAGGTAACTGTAGTTTTGGTAAGAATGTTCTTGTTTTTCTAAATGTGTGTACTAATAATAGCTTGGCTATTTTGTCGTAGGGCAGAAGGCTTCGACAATAACCACAACCAGTCTCACGTCATTTTTCAGCCAGAGGAAGAAAAATGAAAAAGAGGGGTCAACAACAAATATGGACAATGACACTAGTATGGGTGTCGTTCAATTTGAGCTAAAATCAAGACCAAAACGAAAGAGAGGGCAGCTAGTGATTAAAGAAAAGGCGACATAAGTTATCGATTTGAAGGACGAGGATGATGTTAATTTGCAATTGGTGGAGTCGACCTATGAATCGCAGAAAAGGCTGTATGAATACCTTAAAGATGTTTATGCGAAGTCTCTTTGGTCTAATTTATTTCCTTTTTTGGTCCTTGCTGACCAATTCGGCCAATTTTCCCGATGATATTAAAATGATTAACGAAATTGGCCATATAGGGGCTAGCCATTTTCTGCAGGTACATGTATTAATGGTTCTTGTTATAATGACTTTTTCTGGTTCATTTCTAACTTGTGTATTTTCTAGGTTATTAGTACTCGCCTTGTGTCAATTGGACATACACAGGAGGTGTCTTTTGAAAAGGAGAAGAAGGATGCTGCAACCATTGAGAAGCTGACAAAGTTTGTGAATGAAAAAGAACAGAAGGTGATTGAACTTTCTTCTTCTCTGAAGTAGAACTCGGAGCTTGTTGGTGTAAAGAGTCACCAGTTGTCCACAGAGGAAGAATTGAAAAAATTGAAAGTCGAGAATCAACAGTTAGGTGACCAGGTAAAAGAGTCAGAGACTGAGGTATATAAGGCCTTTGCCCAGGGATTTGACCGAGCAGTTTCTCAGGTTAGAGTTGTATTCCCAAAAATGGATGTTGAGAAGTTGGATGCGACAAAGGTGGTTATGAATGGGGAGCTGGTTGATGATGATGCTATGGGCGAAAAGGGAAGTGATAGTATTAGCATTGGTGAAAAAGAAGACTAACTTTATTTAGTAGTAATGTTTTTAGCTTTTGTCTAGATTTTTTGAACTTGTCTTTGCCGATCTTTTATGATTGGCTTGGTTTTTTTGTTGGATGGACAAAATCCGAGTGTGAAGCTCGGTTTTGAATTACCTACTTTATAAACATTTTGAGTGTTTTGGTATTTATATGTTAATATGTCTTTTGAAAGTATATAAAGAAGAAAATGTATTCATAACTCCTTTATTATATTTACAAAATACATCAGTATGATTGGCGTCCGTCCTTATTAAAACCCTCTCGGTGTAAAACCCAATATGGGAAAAAATCTCATGAGTGGAAAAAAGAGTACCGTCATTCATCGATGTCATTAGACCTATGATTGATATAGCTTCAATGATGAAACATTCAATGAAATAGAAATCAGGTTCCCATTTAGCATTTGTAGCAAGCAATCCCCTATGCCGAGCACTTTTATGACGTGGTAGGTGATGCGTGAGTATCTTTTCTATCTTTTTCTAGTGAATTTGTATCTAAATTGTTGAGTTTAATAAAGAATTAATTATTTTTTAGCCAATATGGATGCTACTTTGAGTCTTTTGCAATTTTGTTTATTTTAGGTAGCATTCGGCAGAATTTGATGGAGTTTCTGCAGCACAATAATCAAAGGAGATGGCAGCGAGGAGCGACGCATACGCGTGACTGACGCGTACACGTGATTTAGAGCTTTCCATGGCGACACATGTGCGTGACTGACGCGTACGCGTGATTTGAAGATTTGCTCAGCGATGCATGCGCGTGACCGACGCGTCCGCGTGACTTGCGAAAAATATTATCAACGCGTACGTGTGACTGACGCGTACGTGTGACCTGCGCCACGTGCAGAAAACGCAAAAAACACTGGGAGGTGATTTCTGGTCCCCATTTTAGCACCCAAGTTAGGCGCGGATCCAGTGAAGCCAAGTGGTCCCCACGTTACAAGACACGGAGTAGTTAGTTAATTCTGATTTAAATTCAAATTTGATTTTAAAATAGGAAAAGATATTATCTTAATTTTAGATATTAGATTTTAAATTAATTAGGATTAGTTATAAAAAGGGGAGACTTCTCTTCTATTGGAGAGATTGCATTAGGGGGATTCCGTTAGGGAATTCTATACAAATTTACATTTCACATTCCATGAGCAACTAATCTTTCATTGTTAAAGTTAGGAGCTCTGTTTATTTGTATGGATTGATTCATGTGCTCTTTCTAATTTAATTCATGTTTTAATTTATATTTCAATAATTATTTTCGTTCTTTATTTTATGAATTTAGGTGGAACGGAAGTATGACCCATGTTCTAATGATGTACCCTTTAATTGGAATTAATTGACCAAGGAATTGGCAGTTAATAAATTTTAGAGGAGACTAGGAAGGTCTAAGGAATTAGGGTCTAGTCACATATAGTTTGCCATGAATTAAATCTTGCATGATTAAAATAGTTAGTAAGAAAAATCAATCCGGAAAATAGATAACTCTAAAGCCTTAACTATTTTCTCCCATATTTTATTTTCAACTTATTTACTTGCGTGCCTGCCTTCTGATATTTTCAATTTAAACCTTTTGAATATCTCAAAACCATTTTCTGCTTGCCTAACTAAGCCAATCAATCAATCATTGTTGCTTGATCCATCAATCCTCGTGGGATCGACCCTTACTCACGTAAGGTATTACTTGGTACGACTCGGTGTACTTGTCGGTTAGTTTGTGGGTTATAAAATACCGCACCAGTAAGGGCCTTCCCAAGTTGTGGCTAACTTACCGTGGCCTAGCGGTCTCCGAGCTTCTTCTGTTCATTGAAGGACAATATCTCCTGGTTGGAAAACTCGAGGAACTACCTTTTTATTGTGTTTTCATTTTATTAGTTGTTGCATTGCTCTTGTTTGAGCTCGGCAATCTGTCTATCTTCTTCGACAATGTCTAGCTCGACATATCTTGCAATTATGTTGCTACTGTCATTGTACAGCTCGGTCCTTAAAGTGGGATGAGCAATTTCCATAGGTATCATTGCGTCTGCTCCATAAACCAATCTGAAAGGGATTTCTCCCATGGCAGATTGAATTGTGGTGTTATAGCTCCATAGTATTTCAGGGATAAGCTCAATCCATTCCCCTATTGCATCATTAAGCTTTCTCTTCATGGCCTGCAATATAACTCGGTTAGTTGCCTCGGCCTGGCCATTTGTTTGAGGGTGCTCGACTGAGTTAAAATGATGTTTGATATTAAAATTTTGTAAAAAAGATGCAAGATTAAGGTCAGTAAATTGTTTACCATTATCGGTTACTATCTAACCAGGAATACCATATCTACAAATGACATGTTTCCATAAGAATGATTGTACCTTAACTGCCGTTATGCGTGCTAGTGGTTGTGCTTCAATCTACTTTGAGAAGTAGTCTATTGAAACTAAAAGGAATTTTACCTGTCCTGGCATATTTGAAAAAGGTCCGAGGATATCTAAACCCCATCTATAGAACGCCTAGCTTACCTTGGTGCTGTGTAATAGCTCGGCTGGAGTATGTATGACAGTTGCATGCTTCTGGAAATTGTCACATTTTTGTACTTTAAGTATGCAGTCTCTTTTTATCGTTGGCCAGTGGTGACCTGCTAAGAGCAACTTGAATGCTAAGCTTTGGCCTCCGATATGATTTTCACAAACTCATTCATAAACCTCTGTCATGGTTGATATCGCTTCTTCTTTGCTGAGACATTTAAGCAGGGGTTGTGAAATTCGCGTCTGTATAAATCGGCCCTAATCAAGGTGTAGAAGCTCGCTTTTCTTTTGAATAGTCGTAGATTTGTTTCATTTGGTGGAATGACCCCCTCTTTGATGTACTTTATAATGGGAAAGCTCTAGTCTTCTACCTGAGTGATACTTAATATGCATATTAGATCTACTCTAGGTTTCTCTAGCGTTATTTGTGATAAGTTTGGTGCGTGTGTGCCTTTTCTGGTGGTCGGTAGTTTGGATAAAATATCAGCCCAGGAATTATGCTCCCTAGGTATATGAATGATTTCAATTTTAATGAATTTCAAAATGAGATCCTTTGCTATGAGCCAATATTGCTCTAGCAGAGGATCTCGTACCTATAAAGATACGTTGATCTGTTGTACGATCAAAGGTGAATTGCAGTACACTGTGAGCTGTAGTATGTGCAAGTTGTATGCATGTCGTATCCCAACAATCACAGCTTCAAATTCGGCCTAGTTGTTGCTTATTTTGAAAGAAAATTGCAATGATTGTTCAGCTATTATCATGTTTCCATCTTCTAGGAGAATTCTAGCTCCGCTGCCTTCATTGTTAGATGCGCCGTCCACGTACATCTTCCAAGTTGGTTCTTGGTGTTGTGGGTCAAGGTTAATGAACTTTGATATAAAGTTAGCCAGTGCTTGCGACTTTAAAGATGATCTTGATTGGTATTGAATATCAAATTTAGAAAGTTTTATAGACCATTTAACCAAACTTCCAATGACTTCTAGCCTAGTTAAAATCTATCGAAGTGGATGATTAGTTCGTGTAATGATGGTGTAGCTTTGGAAATAGTGTCTCAATCTTCTGGCAGTAGTCACCAGGGCGAGAGCTAGTTGCTCTATCTTTGGGTATTGTCGCTCGGCCGGTTGCAGGATCTTGCGGAAGAAGTATACCGGCTTTTATGTTTTTCCTGTTTCAACAACGAGAGCCGAACTTATAGCATGGTTAGAAACAGATAGGTATAAATATAACGGTTTACCAACTTCCGATCTTTGTAGTATGGGAGGTGATGATAAGATAGTCTTTAACTCCAAGAATGACCCCTCACTTGCTTGTTCTTGGATATAGTTTGAAAAAAGTAGTAAGATCGGTTTGCAATTGTGGGCAAGAATTGTGATAGTGCTGCTAGTCGTCCTGATAACTCTTGGACTTTCTTTATTGTTTTTGGACTAGTCATGTTGAGGATAGCGCTACATTTCTTATAATTTGCCTTAATTCCTTTGGAGGTCAACATGAATTTAAGGAACTTGCCTCTTTGGACCCCAAAAGCACATTTTTTTCTAGATTTAGTCTCATGTTATAATAAGTTTGAATCTGGTTGAAGATCTCAACTAGTTTGGCACAATGTGAACCATCTTAAGGAGCCTTTGCTATCATATCGTCGATGTAGACCTCCATGTTTTGGCCTAGTTGTCATTCAAATACTTTATTCATCAACCTTTGGTATGTGATACTTGCATTCTTAAGAACAAATGACATTACTGTGCAACAAAAGTTGCAAAATTCTGTAATAAAGACCGTCTTACTCTGGTTCTCAAGATATATTAAAATCTGATTATAACCAAAATATGCCTCCATGAAGCTTAAACTACCAAAACCAGAGGTATTATCAACTAGTTTGTCAACGCAAGGTAGTGGATAGGCATCTTTAGGGATGCTTTATTAAGATTTGTAAAGTCGACGCATATGTGCCATTTACCTGAATTTTTTTACCATTATCACGTTTGATAGCCATGTTGTAAATTGCAGTTCTTTGATGAAACTAGCAGCAAGCTATTTCTTGCTTTCTTCTAGGGATGCCGCCATTTTTTTCAGTTCCGAGGTTGCGTTTCTTCTGAGCTATAGGTCGAGCGGCAAGGTCAATTGCCAACTTGTGACACATGGCATTGGGGGTGATTCCTGGCATGTCGACAGGTGTCCATGCAAATAGGTCAGCATTATATTGTAGTACGATTATTAGCCAAGATCGCTCTTCAACTGAAAGTGCACCCCCTATATATGTAAATTCATTTTCATTTTTAGTTAAGATTACCTTCTCAAGATCTTCCATTGGTTAAGGTCTTTAATTTTCAGAAATCTTCCCTGGGATCGAGTTCAGATAGCAGAGGTAATTTCTCTGAGTTCCTGCATATGTGCTAGCGGCATTATCTTAGCAGAGCTTTGTTTTAGGCTTGCGTTGTAACATTGCCATGCTTCTTTATGGTTGTCCCTTCTATTGCTAGCATAGCCCAATAACTTATTTTCCGAGCTGAGCATGTAGTTCCTCCTCCCAGCATAGCCTCCTGAAATGCAATTTATAATTCCTATTGGTTGGTTGGAATTCGTCCATTTACCTTTTTCTTTTTCTATTGAAGTTTGGTTGTTGATGTCTTGAGTGGAGCTGCCGTCTTTGTGTAGTCGTTCGTCTACATATTTGTCAAGGAGGTCTTGTCGGGCTAATCTTTCTAGGAGATCCTTTGCCATTATGCATGCATCTGTAGTGTGGCCAAATTTCTGGTGAAAGGTGAAATATTTTATTTGTCCACAAACCTTTGGTCTTGGTAGATGCCTGCTCTGCTTGGAGGTTTAATAATCTTGGCGTGGAGGATTTCTTCTATGATATCTTCTCTTGGTGTTGAACCAGGTATAAGTGACAAATTTTGGAGTGAGTTTAAATGGTTTTTTAACTTCCTTGTTATTTTGCGACTTGGGAGTTTTCTCCTTATCACGCCAAGGTTGTTGTTTGTCCACCCTCCGAGCTTCGCGGAGCTCTTCAATCTCCATTTGTCCAACAGCTTTCTCCCAAAAATCGGCTAACGTCTTTGGCTTTATTACTACTATAATCTCTTGAAATTTACCGGGACGAAAGCCACTTTTGATTGTATGTAAATGTACATCCGAACTGAGGTTTGGAATTTCCGTGGTTGCTTTGGCAAAGTGTGTCATATAATCTTTGAGACTTTTGTGCTACCTTTATTTGATGGTACTAAAATAGTCTGATCCATGCACGTATATTTTTGAAGCGGCAAAGTGGTTAGTAAAGCCTTCGCCAATCCTCAAAATTTGAAATAGACTCTACATGCAACTTAGAGAACCAAAGCAAAACAACATCATCTAAAAAAGTTAGAAAAGAACAACAAAGTATAGGGTTAGAAGCACCATTAGAAAATATCATCGTCTATAATTTAGAAATGTGGATGTGTGGGTCTCTGAGCCCCTCGTACGGTTTGAGGGTGGTAGGCAACGTAAAGTTCTTTGGCATCTGAAACTTCATAATGTCCTCTAAAAAAGTATCGGATGTTGTCTTTTTCTCCATCGGGAGTGGTTGTTTTTTCTTAACAAACTTTCAACACATGTTCGTCATTTGAATTTTTGTTTTTGGGATTTCCGTTGTCTTTCTTCTCGTTCTGGTTTTGGGCTAGTAGGTCGGTCACCCTTTGAACCTCTGCTTGGAATTCCGCATTTTGAGCCAGTAGGCACCAAATATTCTGTTTGTGATAGTCCTGCCGAACTATAGCGACTTCTATACCCAAAGAACTGTTTTTGCTGGGAGAGCTATACGTCAACTTGATTCAAACACTGTGGGTGGAACACCTGCAAAAGATATTCTGACGCTCAGGTCATCAGAAGTGAATCTTTAACTATAAAGGAAAGACAAGCAAAGTAAGTAAAGAGTATGAGTGTGTTATGATGCGTTGCTTTTTGTTTCTTATATAGAGTAAGAGTTTGTTCTGTCAATTTTGAGATTTGCCGAGATCCTTGGTCAATTCGAGCATATCGCTATGTGAGTTCTGGAATTAAACCGTTATGCTGATCGTGATTGATTTGCATCCTACATGTTTGAGCTTTTCAATTTTTTTTGATTGCCGAAATTTTAGATACACACCAGTAACTATGAAGTGTTTAATTTTAACAATAATTTTTAAAATATTATAATTATTGTAGTATAAACATCTTATAATAATAACCCATCTTGAAACCGTTGTTTACATAACTACTGTGTTTGTGAAAACGAAAGGTTATTGTGCTAATAAAACCAATGTTCTAAAAATCAGACAGGACCGACTAGTCGAATCAGTTCAATCGAAAATTGGCGTGTAAAATGGTCCGGTCTCCCTCCTAAAACCGCTGACCCTCAAACCATTCTAAAACCATTGAATCAGCTAGTAGAGAACTATCCAGTTTGTGTGAAATGATGTTGTTTTCCCTAATTTAAAAAAAATCCCCCTCCCGGTTAACCACCCCCACCCCCCACACACACCAAACACCCCTTCCTTTGAAACAACTAGCCCTAAGGATCCTCATACCAAAAACCCACCTTCGTCGCTGGAATCGCCGCCGCCATCCGTGGTTGTCGGCGCCTTCATGACGTCCTCCTTTCCCTGACCCAAACGCATATGGCCAGAGCTTCTCTTCTAGCTCGGCACGTCATCCATTCTGCCGGTGAAGTCGCTGTTTGAGGCTTCCAGCTGCTGAGCCGTCGTCTCGCTGTCGTGTCGCCATTGACGTCCTGCTGTAGTGGAAGGTTAATGGCACTGTAATTTCTGTTGGGTACTTAGATTATTGAATTTGAATGTCTCTGAAGTCTGAATGAGTGATTTGTGATTTTGAATGTGTCTGATTACTTGATTAGTGATTTGTGTTTTGAATCTGAAATTTGTGATAACTGATAAGTGATTGATTTGTTCCGCTGCTATTGCCGATTTTAAATTTATGTTAGTTCTTAGTAAACTCGTAACCATTCAACTGTGGCATTTTCCCTCAAATTAATTTTGGTTCATGCGAGGTAATTGGTGTTTAGGGTACAAAGTGGAAACCTGCGACCTCCAAGGTGGAAACCTATTTTTACTTTTTAATTGGATTTGTTTGTTGATTTTTGGTTCTGTTAAGTTCTGCTTTTCATTTGGTAATGGTGTTTATGATTGGGTTTATCTATTTTTCATTCTTTTTTATTTTTGATTTAATTTAGTAATGGTGTTTATGATTGGATTTATCTGTTTTTCATTCTTTTTTATTTTTGATTTATTTATTTATGTTTATTTATAATTTATTTATTATTTTATTCTAAAACGATTCTTCTGATTGAACTATCGGTTGAATTGGTTGGACCAATAAACTAATAAACTAATAGTTAGAGCGATTTGATGACTAGTCCAATTTTTCAAACCTTGAATAAAATAGGTTTAATTACTCTGCAGGTCCCTATAGTTTCACCGACTTTTCAATTAGGTCCCTATACTTTTTTCCTTTTCAATTGGGTCCTTATACATGATTTTTTTTTCAATTTAGTTCCTATTAACGTTAAACATCAAAAAAATATTAGTGTATTGTGAAATTACTTGTATACCCTTGAAATGAAAAAATAATATATAGGGACCCAATTGAAAAGAAAAAAGTATAGGAACCTAATTGAAAATTCAGTAAAACTATAAATATTCAATAAAAGATATTCCTATAATCTCTATTCAATGATTCTACGACATGAAAATATTCCTATAATCCCTTTTATTTTGTTACAATCATTCTTTTGTTTATTTATATACAAATTGTACCAAAAATACATTTTCTTTGTTTTTTTTTTTACTTTCAAAATACATTATCTTAAGGTCATTAAAAAAAACAAGTAATAGATAAAATAAAACAGAAATAGTAATAATAAGTATATATAAAAATTTCTACTAACTTCTTGATGGCATTTGATGTCTTCCCCTTGGCAATTGGCAAGGCATTCCAAATACTTGCTCAACAATACAAATGTTATGAGCATGTCACTTGTTTCAAAGTATACTGGAGCCCTAAATCCAGTAAGAACACCATATAGAAGAGCACAAACAGAATAAGCATAAGATGCAATAGTTCCTACAGCAATTAGAATATCCATGTTTATCGAACCGTTTTTAAGAGCTTTGGCAGCATCAATGTAGAAACGCTTCCCAATCACAAATTGAATGATACTCACCAATCCCCACTTCAACCAATCACCCATAAGAAAAGGCCCGCATCTCCGGAATAATAAAGGATATATCATTGATATATTAGGACACACTAGCTTCATGAAGAAGAGAGGAATCTGACATGCAACAAGCCAAAAATGAAGGTTAAATAGCAGACAGGCTCATTTTTTAAGAAAATCAAGATTTTTTGTTTGAGAAACAATATCAAATCTTGGTTTGAATCTTTATATGTATTTTCACGAAGATAATCTGACTTGTTTTCTTTGAAAAATAAAAAAGAAGACAAATGCAGATTTAATCGTAGTATTTCTGTGTGAACATTTTTTCAAAGAGAGAACTGTTTGCACTTAAAATGAGTAGCCATCCAATCAGCACTGCCATGATCTAACAAGTGAATTCACATTGGATTCAAAGAGATAAAGAAAATGTAAGTAGAATGTAACTATTTGAAGCATACACACGGATTATCAAAGAAAGAATTAAAAACACTTCACACTAAGAAGTAAACTAGAGATGAAGAGTCAAAACATAGTTGAGCTATCCTCAACATCTTAAGAAGCCATCCTTGTATAAGGATTCCTAACACATAATTTAAATTTTTCATTGCTTCCCCCTTCAATCCCATCAACTAAGTATCTAGGACTGGAAACTTCAGGATCAAAGACAATATTCCAATCAACAAAGTAGCAAAAGTCACTTCAGCTTTCTTGACCCCAGAAGATCTCTCAAAATACCTTCCACAGAATTTACACAGGCCGCACGTCATACCTCCAACTATGAATAATAATCATACACACAAATTACACTGACAGTAGAATTGGATAGTGTTTTTCAAGACTGAAAAAGATGAAGCTGAAGAACATATCAAAGTATTACATGTTACAGGTTTAAATGGATTATAAGTACAAATGTGCAAATTATCAGCAGCTAAAGCAATAATAATTTTCAAATACAGACCTTAATTAACTACCGTGACCCAACACAGTAATAAATTCGGGTAAGAACAAGAGGGATTAAATGATCAACCAAAGTTAGTTACTTGTAAGTAACTGATCAAGCTTAAAAAATAAATAAATAAGACATTGCTTTCAAGTATCAAGATGCATGGACATTGACGCTAGTTAAAATTTCTAAAATGGAAATGTATAATTAAGATAAAAAATTTAAGAAAACAAATAAACCCGAAAAAAAACAAGTAAAAAGGAAAAAATGAAAAAAACAAAATTGAGAGAGAGACACCAACCTTGACCAGAGCTGGGTTGAAAACTACATTGACTTTGTTTTGAAGAAGAGCAACGGAGGTGGTAATTACACCGTCGACGGGGTAGAGAGCCGAGCCGACGGAGGTGGAGTATTAAACCATTCTTCTACTTTAACCCATAACAACAATAAAAAAGTCTCACGGCCCACAAATTCAGCCCAACAGAATATATAAATTCAGTTTTAATTTTAGTCTTTTATCATCTTATTTTATCTTTATGTTACATTCTTATCTTATCTTTGTTTTTATCTTTCGTAGACAATACTCTCTATATATTTAGTTTTACTTTTATAATTCAATCAATTAAGAAATACATAACAAAACATTCTTTATTTTTGAGTACTCTTTATGTACTCTTTCAATTTTGTTATGGTATCTCCCGCCTACCATGAATAATCAACCTTTCAATTTAGCTCTGATACCATAACAAATTAAAAGCAAAAATAAGATAAAAAGGTAACATAAAGATAAAATAAGATGATAAAAGACTAAAATTAAAACTGAATTTATGTATTCTGTTGAGCTGAATTTGTGGGTTGTAAGATTTTTTTATTGTTGTCATGGACTAAAATAGAAGAATGGTTTAATATGGAGCATGCAGGCCAGGTCATCCCGGTGACCCTCACCTGAATCCGCCTCATTCCGCTGTTGTCAATTTCGTCGCGGGAATCGTTGGAGTCCAGTAGCCGCACCTCCTCCAAGGGTTGTTTTGGGATTTTGAGAAAATAAAAGTGGGTTAAGTTAATTATTTTAACTCAAGTAAGAGGATATTCGATTTTTGGATAGAATATTTTGTTATTTTAAACATTTTTGTCGCAACAAGGACTAAATTGAAAAAAAAAATTAATGTTTAAGGACCCAATTGAAAAGAAAAAAATTATAAGGACTTAATTGAAAATTCGATAAAACTTTAAGAACTTACAGAATAATTAAACCAATAAAATATGTTTCGTTATTTATTATAAATTTAGCCTATATAAATATATATTATTTAATTTATTTTTAATATATATTTTATACTAATAATTAATTTTAATAATTAATTTTAGTATACATAATGACAAAACAAATGGTAACGTAGTGTACTTTACTCTACTCAATATGGTGGTTACTTAATCTATTAAATTTGTCATGTATCTTCTTATTTTCAACAAAACTTTATCCTACATCATGCAGTACTTTCATTCAGCCTCAAATTCTATTTTTGGGTGAAGAGTGTGTTCTTTTAATCTTTTCATTTTCAACTAAACTTTGTCATTTTATAAAGAGTAAAATAAAATAAAATAAAATGATGAGTGATATGACGAGTGCTTAAATCTTTTGAAAAGTATTTTTTTTTCAATAATTAATCTAAGTCGGCGATCATGTTTTGCGTGGCGCGGGGCCAAGACGGCCCAGTTTGCTTGTCAATACTCTATCTTCAGGTAAAAAGAAGATATTTAGTCAATGTTGTGAATTTGTTTATATGTAAACTTAATTTTGAATATGGTCTATTTTCATTACTTTTCTTTAAATTATTTGCTTCTTACATAGCCAAATTATTAAGATAATTAGATAAGAAGTGATTTGTTAGCTATAGTTCGATTTAAATTTATTTATTGATCTATTAGTTATAATTTGATTTAAATTTATTTATTGATCCATTAATTATAGTTCAATCTAAAATTACTTATAAATTAAAATTTGAATAAAATAAATAAAACATGCTTATTTCAATTAGAGATAATTTTCACTATAATAAAATTATCTTCTGAACACATGTAAAAGTGGTTATCAAAATATTAGAATTATGAAATAATTATTTATAGCGTAACAATTCAATAAATATAAAACTCTAAGCACGTAAAAGATACGTTATTCACTCTAAATAACATATACCTCATCTTATACTTTTTTTTTTATTTGAGTGTTAGAGTCTCTTTGTAGATTCCAACCTCTTCTGGTGTTCCTCGACGATTAAAGTATAGCTCGACGATGCTCTTAAGACAGAAAATCCTCCATATAAATAGAAGGAGTTTTACCTTGGCACTAGAAGGAATTACACCTCGACTCAAATTACTGAGTAAGAATATTTGGCACCCACCGAATAACACGAGTTTAAATCTAACCCCACTGATACGTACATCAAATATTCGTGATATGAAAAGTTTAAGTGTTGTTTAGAAGATATTACACTACAACATTTTTGGCCTTAGCCCTAAGGTAACCCTTATTCGAAATAATATTTAATAAAAGTTGCCTTAAATAGAAAAATATAATTTTTTAAGAGCTTCCTTTGAGTAAGACAAAGATAATAAATTTTTTGACTACCAAAAAAATTATTATTTTTAATATTTAAAGTAACACTTAAAAAATATTACAATATAAAATATTTAAGACAATATTTTTAAATAAAAACACAACATTTTATAAAAATTATAAAAAAAATTGAATAAATAACTTTTATAAAAAATTGCCTAAAATCATTTGTAGCTAAAAATTTTAAAGGAAACTTTTCATCGTATTCCGCCCAATAATTATTTTCCAATCAAATAACTAAAAAAAAAGAAAAGCCATTTAGTTTCCTTCAGATCATTTCTATTGAATTGCTTCAGTTCATCACTACCACCCACCGTAAGCCCTAACTTTCAAAATCAACCCAAACAGTGACACAAACGGCAGCAGGTCTTGTTTGCGGTGCTGTCCACCCCAACTGGCGACGGCGCGGTGCTCCCTTTCATAGGCGTCGGCACATTGCTCTCCTCCATGGGCGTCGGCGCGGTGCTCTCCTTCGCGGTCATCTTCTCCACGCATGCTTCTCCAGGCATGCTGCTCCACAGCTTCTCCTCCTCCTGTCTCGGCTCAACGTACGTGGTCACATTCGAGAAACCCCCTTCCTTCCTCTTTTTCCCCTGTCTCGCCTCCTCCTCTTTGCAAGCTCTGACAACACTACATGCAGCTGTAACCCCCTTCCTCCTCCTCCGCGTATTGGTAAGAAGCTTCTGATTTTTAGTATGGAATGGAATTTCTGAATACATTGATTCTGAATGAAGATTGGGAATGTTCTGAATTTTAGTATGAAAAAGGAATTTTTGAATGCATTTATTCTAAATTTCCGCCATGGGAATGTTCTGAATGTACTGAATTTTAGAAATACATAAAGCTGTTATATCATGGGTTTCATGTTGATGCTGATTTAACAGATAGGAAGATTCAAAAGAAGGTGACGATCGAAATCCTCCTGAATTGATACTTTAGCTATAGTCCAATGTTTCATTCATTTGATATGACAATTATGCCGACATTTTTTTTATCTACTACTTGATGGAATGTTTACAGCTAAGTTTTATTGTGTTAAACATGAATTCCTTTTATAAAAATTATTATGTACAAAATATTGAGAAACCAAGTTTTTTCAATTCTTAGTACATCTAAGTTTTTACGGCTAAGTTTTTTTATCTACTTCTATTTAATTTGTTGACTTTGTTATGACTAATCTCTTAGCCAAATAAATGTCATAATTGAAAGTTATACCATGCTGCAGGTGCCAAAGGCTCAACTAGCACAGTAGAACTACATCTTGGTTGTTGGAGAGCAGGAAGCAGAAACTGGACAGGTGCTTCTTATTTTCACTTTGGATGCTGCATTAACAGTTCTCACTTTTAGGTACAGTTGTTTAGTTGAGTTATACTGAATCTATTTGATGATATTTTGGTTGTTGTTATCTGCTTAATCCATGCTATGGTTTTCAGTAAGAATTGAATTCATGCACTTTAGCTTGTCTATACTTTATAGTAGCATTTAGTGATGCGTTATTAAGCAAAGTTGCTCTTATAGTCTCTATGAATTTGATTGTTTTCCTCCACCTTAAATTGAGAAAGGCGAAAACACTTAATAATAATGTTTTTTTTATCATGTTGAAAGTTAAAATATATTGCAACTATTGTTTGGAGATTATTCTCTGCAGGTCCTTGTTTGTTAGATTATGTTACTTTCCGGTTGCAGGATTTTAAAGTAGTTCGTATATTAGAGCTCTTGATATTTATTGAAGCATATGTCCTAATTCTTTGAAGTTATCATTTGGAATCACAGGCATCTTACCTTTTCGAACTAATATTTCTGCGAGCCTACAATTTTTTTCTATCTATATTTATGGTGTTCCTTTTCTTCTCTTTTCTCGCCTCCTCCTCTTCGCGAACCAGAAACTACAAAACCGTAGCAAACCCTGTTCCATTGGTGAGCTCTAACGCATTCTGGTGACCACCCCTCCACTGCTCTATTGCTCCGGTGACACTACAATGCAGCTACAACCTCCTCTCCCCTGCCTTCTTATTTCTCTATTCTTCAGTTTTCAGGTTTTTGCAAAATCTCGTTTTGATATTCTCCATTTTAATTCATTACAGTTTAGTTAGGGTTTAATTCTTACTTAGTAATTTTATTTAGTCAAACTAGTTTTTGCTGATTAGGTTAATTTAGATTAAAATTAGGATTCTCTTATGAGCATTTATCTTAGTTCATAGGTAATTAAGCATGCTATTATGATTCTTAGATCTAGAATTTCAATTCGTTTGGGCTGGCTTGATTGATTTTCTGGTTCTCCTTGGCTTCTCCATTAAGGTGCGCTTCAAATTTAGCTGAAATATGGAGTCAGAGGGAAATTAGATACCCCTTTTAATGCTGTGGGATACATAGACAGAGAGGTGCTTGGAATCAACCACATGTATAAGCATCCAGCTTGGAAGAGAATTCTAAGGCTTACTGCCTTTTTCTTAGGCTTGCACCGAGAAATCACCTTTTGAAGTGCCATTTAGGAAAAATGCTCCCTCATGGTGTTATGCTCCTTTTGAGTCAGAAGGAATTCTAAGGTGTGCTTACTCTTCCAGTTATGTGATTTTTTCCATAGGATCATCCTTTAAGATTGAAGCACTAGATTCTCCTGGGTTTATCTCTTCTTACTTTGGGACTTATTCTTCACTTCACTGATGATGAACTCTAATTAACCAAGTGTTCAGCTGGAATATCTTTACTATATATTCTAACCACTCACATGATACTTCCTTCTGCGTCGCAGCCACTCCTTTGAATAAGAAACGGTATACACTAAGCTATGTTTGATAAACATCTGGAGTAGCAACATTTTCAGCCTTTTATACAATGATATTATTATATACTATGAAAGTTCTAGTTGCCATTGTATCATGATAGTGATAGATAAATCTTGTACATTGGATTATTGCATTGCATGTTGATATTTGGAGCTTGAAACTATGGTCCATGCCTTTGAAATGGATTGGCATGAATGCCATGTTTGTGTATGTTATGGCAGCCGAGGGTATCAAAGGTAAGATTCTTAAGTAGGTAATCAAAAGAGTGGTGGTTGCTTCTTAATATACTGAAGCCCTTAAAAAAATTTATTTACTTGCAAATAAATACAGTTGCACATAATGACGGTCACCACATTACATTGAAAAAAAAACTTATATTAAAAGATGCTATTTCTGGCCTTTCTCTGGTATATTTTAATTTTTTATTCATTCTTTTATTGTCTTTATGTTTTATGATAATTTGGTTGTTGATGAATGTTATTAACCTATTAGGATTGAGAATGATGATTATGCTTTAACTTGTTTGGTCCTTATATTGTGTTACGTTTACACTATATAGTTGTTTTCTTTAGTATTGATGAATATGGTTTTATTCTTTTATTGGTATTTTATATGATATGAAGATGTTTAGCTTAATAGGTTACTTAATTGTTGTTTGGTCACTGGTGAGTATGGTTGGACTGCAAACATGGAGAGGATTATGAAGGCACAGGCCTTGAGAGATAACGGCATGACTGGCTACATATCTAGTAAGAAGACTATGGAGATCAACTCTGACATACATCCGCATTATGAAAGAACTGATGAAGAGAACGGAAGATGATGAAATTAGGCATTTATTTGTTTTTTTTTTGTTGAAGTTCATGAGAAAATATGTATTTTTTTTTGTTTAGTCATGTGTATTTTGATTTGAATTGGCAATTGCAAGTATATATGTCATTAAAATTTACGTAGTTGCATTTGAAACAACTTTTTAATTTAAATATATATGCAAGATATTAGCTTATTAGCTTATTTTTTCTTTCTATTTATTAAATTTAGTTTAAATAATTAAATTTTATTAAAGTGTGCTATATATCCTTTTAAAAAGACAATTCCAAATAAATTTAGATAAATGTTGCTTTAGAAAAATTTAGGTAAGTGTTGCTTTAGGTTTATGAAAAAAGTAACTTAAAAAAATTTGAACAAGTGTTGCTTTAGGTATATGAAATCTGAATAAGTGTTGCTTTACGTATTAGCAAATACAACTTGTAAAAAGTGTTGCCATAAAGTCTTATCTAAAGCGGCGTGTTTGGGTACTCTAAGGCAACTCTTTTGTGGAGTTGTTTTTTTTTTTTTTTTTATAGAAAAGGCAACGTTTTTTGAAGGTTGCCATATAAAGGGTTCCCTTTGATACACAAAAGCGTTGTCTTAAACCAAAGGTAACGGCTGTATAGCCAATCCACCAAAAAGCATTGCATTTTGTCAGAAAGAGTTTGTCTTTGATAAAAGACAATACTTTTCCTTACTACAGGCAACGTTTTTAAAGAGTTGTCTCAGCTCGAATTTGTTATAGTGTTAGTTTACATTTTTAGAATATTTTAGTTAATTTGATATATTTTGATTTTATTTATTTAATTAGTAGATTGGGTCTTATGTTTATGGACTTTAGGATTTTCTTTGTTTTAACCTAATAAGAGGTTATAAATACTTCCTTAGCTATTGTAATCGTAGTATAGAATGATTTAGAGGTTTGAAAATCCTTTTTTGGTTTCGTGATGAAACCATGATGTGGACAATTGAGGTTGAGGAGTCCCTCTTTTGTTGCATCGGGGAATTGGATAGAAGGTTGAGGAGTCCATTCGATCCAATTTCCAAACTATGGCGTTGACAAGTTAGGTTGAGGAGTCCCTTTCTTGTTGCGTCAAAAAATTGGGCGAAAAGTAGAGTGATTCTCTTTGTACTCAACTTCAATCTATCCTTTTTATTTCTATTTCAATTTCAATGTATCTTTTTTTATTCAGTTTGAATCGTTGTCTTCTTATTTATCTTTTCTGTATCACCCAATATCATCTTATTTGTTCGATTTCTACCCTCTTTTATAGGTTATAATTAATGGCGGAAGAGAAAAACAATCCACTTCCTCCCCCTCCCACTAAGGCCGAACTATTGGCTATCAATGAGTCGCTAAGAGCAAAAGTTCAACGGATGACGGAATTATTAAACTAGAAACAGAAAAATCTTGGTATTCGTGATAATGATGACAACCATACCTTGGAAATCAAGGTCACGATGTTAGTCACTCCAAAGTCGTCAATAAAAAGAACCAATCCTTTTTCAAAAGAGATCATGAGCTTTTAAATGTCCAAAAACTTTACTCTGTCGATAATACTGAAATTCTATGAGAAAATCGGCGACCCCAATACCAATGTCACAAAATTCTATTCGATGATGTTCATGAACAGTGCATTAATATTTTGTCGTACATTTCCCACCTTTTTTAGATGGTGCTGCCTTGATCTGGTTTTCTGTAGGTCATATATCAAGTTTTGATGAGCTGACCGACTATTTGTTAATAACTTTGCCTCACCATAGGTGGTGGAGCAATAAGTTGGGTCTCAGAAATAAATGTGCATTTCACATTCTACTATGAAGGCTGAGTTCGTAACTTTATCAGTCGCGGATAAAGAAGCGGAATAGTTAAAAAATTTGTTATATGATATAAAGTTATGGTTACAGCAGACGACAACCTTTTCAATCTTCTGTGATAATGAATCAACCATGTCTCAAGCATATAATAAGGTTTATAATGGAAAGTTTAGACATATAAGTTTGAGACATGAGTTTGTGAGGTAACTAATAAATGATAGTGTAATTATCATCATTTATGTAAGATCTCAAAAAAATTTAGTAGATCCTTTAACTAGAGGTTTATTAAAGGATAATTAAATAAATGAAACAACTGTTAAAATAGATTAAAAACTATTGTTGTTAAATGATAGAAACCCAACCTTATTCTAGTTGACCACTAGTTTTAAGGTTTAATGGGTAAACACTACTAGAAAATTAGTTATTACAGACGGATATTTCCGACAAATTTTATCCCACAGAATTTCAGAGGGATTTTTTTGTCGGAAAACAAAAAAAACAAATTAGCATAAATTACAGACAGAAAACAGAATCCGTCGATAATTCTGTCGGTAAAATTAATTTTTTTCGTAGAAAATAATTACAAACAGAAAATCTGTCTGTAATTAAATAGATAAAATACTACGTTTTATTAAATTATTTTCCGTCTGTAATTTAATTTTCTGTCTGAAAATTTTAACTTTGACCTAATCTATCCCCTCTCTCCCGAAATCCATTCACAAATAAACACAGCTGCCAACTCCTACCTACCTTTATGTGCTTCTTCCTCTCTCCGCCGTTGTACAGTTGCTTCTTCTCTCCGTCGCACGAGCTGCTTCCGCCGCTACTGGTTTCGCTGCCGGTGGCATCGCACGATCTCTCTCTGTCATCCCTTGCATCACACGAGCTCCCTCTGTCGCCGCTCTCGTCGCGTCTACTCCCATCATCGCAGAACTCTCTCCGCCGCCGCTCTCATCGCATCTGCTCCCTCTGGCGCCTCTTCCATTTAATCTCAACAACTCGCTCTCTTGGTTCTTCTCGTAACCATCTCGAATTTCAGGTATATATATATCCTGATTTTGTGATTCTGTTCTTCGTGTAAATCTTAGGGCTCAATTTTTCTGCGCCAATTTTAGCTAGGTTTATCATACTCTGCTTTTGTGCTTCGCGAATCTATGGGTTTACTCTGATTTTGATGAATTTTTTTCTGCAATCGGAAGCTTTTTTGACCTAAATGCAATATTTTGTGTGATTCATGTGATTCATGTGATACTAGTGTGTAATTTTATTATATAATTGTTGATTGACAGGGTTGTTGAAAAGGAGCCGTTGTCTATTGATTCTTACAACTGCAATTTCCCTCTACACCAATGCTCTTCTTGCATCTTTTCGGGCAAAAGTTTTAGCATTGGAGGAGGACTTGCGTAAATCAAAATAGGAGACCTCTGACTATCAGAATCTTTGTCGGCAGTTGGAAAATGTATATGATTTAGCAACTATTCACAAAAATAGTAATTGTGATTCGTGAATCAGAAGGCTAATGTAAGACACTGTCACAATTCGTTAAAATGTTTCAACAAAATGGACTTATCATACATTGTACATGAGTTTGGAATAAAATGCAATTAAGTCTTAAAAATGACAGAATCATATACAGTAACTGCTAGGACAAGTGATTGGGCAATTGATATTGTGGTACCCATTTTTTTTGTACACCATTTCACATACTGAGTAGCAATTTTCAGCATGGAAACCTTTAATTCTACCTTTTGTATTAGGCATTTGAAGAAAATGCATTTAGTATTGGAAACTATTGATTTTATTATTTGTTTGAACCGCTTAATTGCAAGCTGACCCAAATATACTAAATACGCCACAAAATTACATTTTGAAACCGGTAGCATAATCCTCGGATTAATGACAGATTTATTTCCTTTTTAATTCTTGATTCTGGCATGTGCAGGAACTTAAGGACCTGACAGATCAAGAACAACAAATGAAGCCAAAGGTGAGGTAATTCTAAATTTTGAAGAAGAGAATATCATAGTTACTTTTCCCCTCCCAAAACAAAATATCAAGTATCAATAATGAGATTTCCTTTTATCATGCATCAAATTTACATTTGTTCCTTCTATTTTGCAGTTGACAAAAATTATATCTGATTTGCTGATTTCGGTTTCAAAGGCTGAGAGACAAGAGCCCAAGCTGAAAGTGCGGCAAGACTCATTGAGACTTGGAAATGTTGGTGTAATCAGGTATGAGTGAAGAACATTAATTTTCTTTTTATATATCTTTTTTTCTTTTGTTTTCTTGATCTTTTCATTTGTTTGGCTATAATTGTAGAACTAGAATTGTCTTATCTAAAACGTGGGAAGATGGTCAAGCATTATGTTTAGCTGAGATACCTTGGAATGTGTATCCGGTTTTGTTTGTTAATCTTCTGGATCTTCAACTACTTAGATCAATGCTCAACCTCCAGAATTTCAATGCATGCTTCTTCTTCTTCTTCATTATGTTATTATTATTTCTTTTCCTTTTTCTATTTGGTCTCTATCTTTATTCTCCATTGCTGGGTTTTATTTAGTCATATTTTTAATGCTGCAAATTCAGAAAGCTCCAATCTTTACTCCAAATGGTTGAAATGTTTCTGAGGCAATGAAACTGAAATGATGTATGCAACTTCAATTTTTTACTTTTCTATGCAGTGGAAGTCTGAACTCTGAAGGAGCCTAAGGAAGAGCAATTTTTGTTGCAAGTGGAAAAAAAGACCATTGATATGCCACCATCTATGGCACAAAGTGTGAGGACTAATAGATCTTCATTTAGTTCAAGCTTTGGCCATGAGGATAATACCCCCTCTTCACCACTATTCTGCTGTTTCTAATGGTGATTGCTATGAAAGTGATAGCTCAAGTTTTGCACCACCGTGAGTATCATGCTTTCTTTTCAAGATTCATTGCATTATATTAATGCAAGTGTTTGATAAGTATTTTTGGATAAAAAGATTGGAATTTATGTGTTTGGTGTGTTGGCAAATGACCAAACCAGAAATCAATGAGGCTGAAATTTCTGAAAACATTGTATGCTACTGCGCACCATAATTTTCATATTATGCACTTTTTTCTCCTTTTCCCCATTTGAGTGGCTAGTTTTATGGCAATGCAAGAACGAATTCTCTGATTGTGACTTAGTGATTTTATTCATTTGTTGCAGCTAAACAGAACTAACATGTTCAAGAATTTTTTTTATACTGCTGTTTTTTATTTGTTACTGAGTGTTTAATTCCATGTCATTCAGTCGTAATCCGCTCTTAAACTAATACTTTTGTGATCAACTGATGCAATATCAATCACTTGTGTACAGTAATGCTTCTAATAGCAATGAGCAACATGACATGGAGATCAATTATGCTCATATTGCAGCAGAGGAAGATGTGGCAAATAGGGGTGTCCATGGATCGGATCATATCCGCAGATCCGCGGTATTTATCCGCATCCGATCCGATAATTGCGGATATGATCCGATCCGCAGATTGATCGGATCGGATAAGATCCGATCCGCACTTATTAAGGATCGGATTGCGGATTTATGTGCTGTATCCGCGGATCCGATCCGCAGATCCGCGGATCCGCACAAAATAATTAAAAAATAAAAATAAAAAATATATATATGTTAGATAGTTTGTGTTGCAGCCACCACCTAACCTAACCCTAATTTCATTTTGCACTTCACACTTCCTTCACACTTCACAGAGACACTCAGACACAGACCACACTCCTTCACACTTCACAGAGACACTCAGACACAGACCACACTCCACAGTTCACCCTTCGTCCCTGACTACTGATTCCCTTCGGACCCTTCCTTTCCTTGTTTCTTGCTTCCTTCCTTCACGGCGCTGAAAGCCTGAGACAAAGTGAAACCCAAATCTCCAGACCCCAATCTCAGTCAGTCACTGTCACCCATTCACCCCCAATTTTTGAAACCGTTGACCTCGCTGTTCACCACGCCGTTCACTCCCTGACCGCCAATCTCTCAGAGTCTCACCCATTCTGCCCGTCTGCCGTTCACCCCGCCATTCACCCCGTGACTCCCAATCTCTGAGGGTCTCACCTATTCTTCCGTTCAGGTCGCCGTTCACCCCCGCCGTTCCTGCCTGTGCTGGTCGGAGCAACACTAGCAGGCTGTTCAGAGCAACACTAGCAGCAGCTGCTTGGATTCTCTGCCTCTCTGGTTGAAAGCCCCCAATCTCTCACCCCTAGGCCCTAATCTCATTGCCGCGTTCAGGAGTCAGGACTTCAGTCTTCAGGTAATTTTCATGAGTAACCTGCTGAATTGAAATGCTCTATTTCTCTATTCTGTGTTTGGACTTGATTTTTTGACTTATTTTCAATACATAATAGTAACCTGTTGTAATTACCCTTACTGTTATTGTGTTTTTTAAAGAATTCTGCTCATGTTATTGTTTATGTGAATTATGTGAGATGCTGGTGTTCTATTCTATGTTTATATGATTTATGTAATTATGTGAGATCAGGTAATTTTCATGAGTAACCTGCTGAATTGAAATGCTCTATTTCTCTATTCTGTGTTTGGACTTGATTTTTTGACTTATTTTCAGTACATAATAGTAACCTGTTGTAATTACCCTTACTGTTATTGTGTTTTTTAAAGAATTCTGCTCATGTTATTGTTTATATGAATTATGTGAGATGCTGGTGTTCTATTCTATGTTTATATGATTTATGTAATTATGTGTGATCAGGTAATTTTCATGAGTAACCTGCTGAATTGAAATGCTCTATTTCTCTATTCTGTATTTGGACTTGATTTTTTGACTTATTTTCAATACATAATAGTAACCTGTTGTAATTACCCTTACTGTTATTGTGTTTTTTAAAGAATTCTGCTCATGTTATTGTTTATATGAATTATGTGAGATGCTGGTGTTCTATTCTATGTTTATATGATTTATGTAATTATGTGAGATCAGGTAATTTTCATGAGTAACCTGCTGAATTGAAATGCTCTATTTCTCTATTCTGTATTTAGACTCGATTTTTTGACTTATTTTCAATACATAATAGTAACCTGTTGTAATTACCCTTACTGTTATTGTGTTTTTTAAAGAATTCTGCCCATGTTATTGTTTATATGAATTATGTGAGATGCTGGTGTTCTATTCTATGTTTATATGATTTATGTAATTATGTGTGATGTTTCTTGCAGGATTGTGTTGCTTGTAATGGCTGATAGGCAAGCAGTTACAAACAATACAAGTGGATCTGAGGTAAGGAGCATTCCTACTCCACCAAATGTTGCTGCATCAACACCTTCTGAGTCAGCAAGGGGAGGGGAATCAGTGACTACTCCAGCCTCAAGTGATGCTCCTACTGCTGGGACAGAGACACAGCAAGGCCAGCCAGGTAAACGAAAGACTAGCAGGCCCCCTTCTATTGTTTGGGATCACTTTAAAAAAAATGCAGAAGAAACTAAAGCTCAATGTAAACATTGCTTGAAATGGTTACAATGTCATAGTCGTAGGGATGGCACTTCTAATCTAAAAAAACACATTGGAACTTGTGCGAAGAATCCAGATAATCAAGTTGATAAAAAACAAAAAACCCTTGTGTTCACAAATTCTAATTTAGATGAGCCACCAACATTAAAGGCAGTAGACTTTAACCAGGAGCGGTGTAGGCTTTCACTTTGTAAGATGATAATAATTGATGAACTCCCATTCAAGTTTGTAGAAAATACTGGATTTAGGGACTTTTGTGGTGAGATGCAACCTCAATTTAAAATCCCAAGTCGTCAGACAGTTGCTAGAGATTGTATGCAATTGTATGTAGAGGAAAAGACCAAACTTAAATCCCTCTTAGAGTTGAACCATCAGATGATTTCCCTAACCACTGACACTTGGACGTCTGTTCAAAACATGAACTATATGTGTGTAACTGCTCATTACATTGATGATGGATGGACGTTGAATAAGAAAATATTGTCTTTTAACTTGATTGCTGATCATACTGGTCCTACCATAGAAAAAGCGTTAGAGAAGTGCCTGAAAGATTGGGGTATTCGGAAGCTTTGTACTGTAACTGTAGATAATGCTAGTGCCAACTTTGTTGCTGTGAATACTTTGGTTAGAATTATGCGAGAATGGAATGGTTGTACTATGTTGGGTGGGGAATTTGTCCATCTGAGATGTGCTGCCCATATTTTGAACTTAATTGTTTGCGACGGTTTAAAAGATTTAAGCTCCTCTATTGCTAGGATAAGAACTTCTTGTAAGTTTGTGAAGTCCTCCCCATCTAGATTAGCAACCTTTAGGAGGTGCGCACTTGAGGCAAACATTACTAGTCGTCAAATGATTATTCTTGATGTGCCAACTAGGTGGAATTCTACCTATATGATGTTGGAAGTGGCTGAAAAGTTTGAAAGGGCATTTGCTCGGCTTGCGAGAGAAGATGCTCATTTTGAGAGATATGTTGACAATGAAGGGGGGCCTCCTAGTGATGAAGATTGGAGTAGAGCTCAAATTTTCATGCGATTTTTGCAAATTTTCTATCATGCAACTCTTTCATTCTCTAGTTCTTTGAATGTCACCTCAAATACTTTTTCCATGTATTGTGTAAGATATTATGCACTTTGAATAAATGGATTGTAAGTGATGATTTGGTGTTGCGTGAGATGGCATCAGCTATGAAAGCTAAGTTTGATAAGTATTGGGATGATTCTGATCACCGTTACTCTTCTTCCTCTTTCACTTCAAGTGACAAAGCCAATAAACCATCTTTAAATTATGAGGTGGTGGAGAGGAAAGACTCTGAGGTATCGAGTTCTGTCTTGCATGGCTAGAGATATATTAGCTATTCCTGTTTCTACTGTGGCGTCCGAGTCAGTTTTTAGTACCGGAGGTCGTGTCCTTGACCCTTATCGTAGTGCTTTGAGTCCCACCACTGTAGAGGCTTTAATTTGTACTCAAAATTGGTTAAAACCTGCTAAGATTTTGGTTGAGCTTGATGAAGGAGATGCTGCGGTTGATTCAGGTATATAATGAATTGGTTCATTTATTTTTTGCTCTTCTTTATTCTTTATTTTATCCCATTGGCTTTGACATATTTGGTTGTTTAATTGAAAAGAATTTTCTGGAGTTACTAGTGCTGGAGATCCTGAAGTTCAAAGTCAATTACATCCTCCTGAACCATCTTAGGTATTATAAGTTTATAACTAAACACTTGTATTAGTGTATAATAACTTAGACTATTTTTTGTTCAATTTATTCTAACATGCTTTACTAATTTTTCAATATGTATTATTTTAATAGGAATACACTATTCAAGTTGGCTACTGATGGCTGCTGCCTGCTGATTTAAGAAGGGATGGCTCAAGTTTAATTTTTAAGTAGCAAGAAACTTCATTCTCAATGTTCTTTCAACAATCTTAGATTTTAGTGTCTTATAATCTTGGATCAAATTGTTTTGTTTCTGCTGATAGTTGATAACTTGATAAGCATTTGCAGATTCAGATTGTTTAGATTTTAGTGGGGTACTATGTTGCTGTTTTACTTTAAATAATCTTGGATCAAGTTGTTTTGTTTCTGCTGATAGTTGATAACTTGATAAGCATTTGCAGATTCAGATTGTTTAGATTTTAGTGGGGTACTATGTTGCTGTTTTATTTTAAATAATCTTGGATCAAGTTGTTTTGTTTCTGCTGATAGTTGAAAAGCATTTGCAGATTCAGATTGTTTAGATTTTAGTGGGGTACTATGTTGCTGTTTTATTTTAAATAATCTTGGATCAAATTGTTTTGTTTCTGCTGATAGTTGATAAGCATTTGCAGATTCAAATTGTTTAGATTTTAGTGGGGTACTATGTTACTGTTTTATTTTAAATAATCTTGGATCAAGTTGTTTTGTTTCTGCTGATAGTTGATAAGCATTTGCAGATTCAGATTGTTTAGATTTTAGTGGGGTACTATGTTGCTGTTTTATTTTAAATGAGGCTTTTAGTATTTTAGTGCTTGTTGTTTTCACTTATTGAAAGTGTTTGTTGGAATGTTTGTTATTATATATACTTATTTGTTAGTTTGTATGATTTAGTTAGTAGTTGTTAAACGTGTTATTTATATATTGTATTATTTTATTTTTTTATTTAGGAAAATTTTGATTAAAATTATTTTAGGAACAAGTAGGTTTAAAAGTGTGAAAGAAACATTTTTATTGAATTTTTTACTTAAAAAGATAATATATATCACTCTACTCTTATGATTTTGTTTTTGTCTTAGAGTAATATCTACCGGGGAAGAATATATGAAATAGCATTTGTTTAGTTGATTGTGATCACTATTCCTTCACATATGTTCCATCTTTATGATAAGATTAAATGCATTATTAGATAGTGGAGGTCCATTTGCATTCCTTCAGCTACAAATTCTTGTTAATAGTTATTTATTATCTGATAGTCTACAACTCAAGGCTTTTACTTTTGCTCAGTTAAAGTGTTGTAAGACTCATGTAGTAGTATATTCTTAAAGATCAATGTGTTATGGAATCACAGTTGTGTAGTCTCAGTTTAAAGTTTCTTACACCAAAATAAATTGTTTGCTTTGTTTTCCCTGTTTTTAGTCTTTTGATTGTTGGCATCTCTTTGAAGCAAGTATTGCTCTGGGATCATCAGTCTTATGTATAATGCTTTGTCTTTAATATTTTTTCCCTTAGTTTGCTCTTGAAAATAAACATAAATTATTTTTATTTATGTAGGCTTGCTATTCAAAGGCTTGAGATTGCAAAAAGTGATTTGCAGCACAGAATTACAAAGGAAGTAGTTTTTTGTGGTTCATTTTGTGAAGTATTTTATAGTTGTTTTTATCTTAATGGAGTTGTTCTTTCATTTCAGGCTAGAGGCAATGCTTTGGAAGAATGTACTTGGTTCAAGATTCAAGACAGCAGAAGAATGTACTTGGTTCAAGTAGGAAGTTGGGACAGACGGGTCAAAGCTCCAATTCCAATGATGTCAACGTGGGAAACAAAAAACATGCTCCTATGAAGAAGCAGACTCCTGTCAACATCCAGCCCCAAGACACATCTATTGAACGCCTTATATGGGAGGTTACCAGTGAAAAATTTTGGCACCACCCAGGTATCAAATAGTTTTATTATCACAACTACTGCAAATCTTTACAGTGATTGATAAGCTTTTTTTGCTTTTTATTAGAATTTTTCTTTCGTGTTTTGCCCTTATCTGATCTCCTGTAAATGGATTATGATTTTTAATTGAAAATTGTTTGGCTTACGCAGTTTGAATCTTAGAAGAATTGAACAAGTCGCCAGGAGAAAGAGAAAACATTGAATGGATCTTAGAAGAATTGAACAGCTTTAACTCAGTTTGGCCTTAATTTTAGACTAGGTTTATGTTTATATTTAGGCAATTCTGATAGTGGTTAGCTACAAGAGCAGATTATTTTATACACCTTTAGTGTATGTCACGTACAGGTTTTACAGGTTTTTTTTCAATGGTATTTGTTTTGAATTATAGTTGATGTAGCAATTTGTTTGTGTTTTGAATTATATTGACTTGTTTGTTTATAATACTTTTTTTTTTAATTTGATAATACGATGAATTTGTTTATTTTTTGAAATAATATAAATATTCAAATACAAATTAGATAAAAATTTGTATTAAATTTATATTTATTTTGTATGAAAATAAGTTTATTTTACAATGAAAAAATCTAAAAAAAAAATTATATTTTAACTTACTGACGGATTTACAGACGGATTTTCTGTCTGTAATCAGAGTGTGAGATGATTTTTCAAAGTTCAAATTACAGACGGAAAATTTGTCAAAAAATTTGTCTGTAATTACAGACGGAAAATCCGTCGGAAAGTTTGTCGTCTTCAGGAAATGGATGGAGAATTTACAGAGAAAAAATTCGTCGGTAACTGGTAAAAATCCGTCGGTAATTTTTCGACGGAAAAAAATCCGTCAGTTAATAATTTCCGACGGAACTTTTACAGTAGGACAAAATCCGTCGGTAACTAAAAATCCGTCTATAATAAAGACTAAATCTGTCTGTAAATCTGTCTGTGTTAATTCATTTTCTAGTTGTGAATAACAACTTTATTATGTAGCAATTGGAGCACTGAGGTATAGGATTTAGTGCTATTTATAATAAATTAAGTAAGTAAATTAAAATTCTTAATAAAATGGTAATATTATTTATCAAAAAATTCTACCTGTATGAATATAGGAGTGGTATCGTTCTAATCGAGAATTTTAGAGGTTTTATTCTTGTAAATATTCATGAAACTAAGATGAGTATAATGTCATATAAGTGCTTAAAATTATAAACTCTTGAACTTGAAGGTATAAGTAATGTGTGTGATTTTTAGTACTAGCATATATGAAGTATAGGTTTAATCGATTAGACGCCTATTATTTCGTTAAAACTTTAAAATTTACACTACAAGAATGTTTAATTTTAGTGACATATTCTTTATGCATATACTTATATGATATTTAAATTTTGTAAATAGTGGGATTAAAAGGTATTTACAAATTTGATTAACTAATATTATTAATGTTGTTAATAATATTAATAAATTTTTACTAACCACTCATATATTGTCAATTATAATAATGGTACATATACCATTTAGTTAAAGAGATACAACCCTTTAAGAATGATAATGTACGGTTGAAACATTATGTCTTTGACTAAAGGGACATAACTCTTTAAAAATCGTGTATGTTTAAAATATTGTACCTATTGACAATAGAAGAATCACAACAATTTATGTATATATGACAAAATATAATTGTTGTTTGCAATATATATAAATAAACTCTTGTCCATTATTTATACATATTGATCAAGTGTGTATTTTAATTATTGAGAGATTTTTTTTATTTAAGAGAGTTGAAAATTTTTTATTATTGCTAATTAAAAAATTTATAAATTTTATTGTATACTGAAAGAGTATTATCATCAACGGTATAATAATTAAGTATGGGATAAATATCTCACTAAAAAAATTAAAACAATACAACTGTGACTTGAATGAAATAAAAAATATAACATTTTGTCATCTTAATTAATCATAATTTTTCAACAAAGATAAAAATATAATCATTTATGTTGATTTTTTTATCAGTTTAAACTGTTGAGAGGAATAATATTATCATTATCAAAATCAATAACTGTATATTTATATATAAATACATATATTATTTAATTTATTTTTAATATATATTTTATATTTTATCATTTAGCGCTACTTTTTCTTTTCTCTTTTTATCTTTTAAACGGCTATAGAACAAATAGAAAATAAACGAAAAGGGATGAGAGATATAGACTTTTTTTCATATTGACGGTTAAAAAATTAGATGCATAAATATCACAATATTACTAAATAGAGATACTTAAAATAAAAATCACAAAAGAAGTGTTTGTCCCTCTCATTGTCTTTCACTCTTTAATTTTCAAGTAGGCAGGGTGCTATCTTTGATTCCTGAGCGGATAATAATAACAACAACACATACAGTAAAAGTAGGAATCATCTTCTAAAGATAAAAGAGAAGATAGAATAATAAATATTTTGCTTTCGATTCTCCCACTCCCCAAAAAAGGAGTATTGCCTTTTGGATCTTACTTCGTCTTCATCCCCTTCAGTCTACATTGCTTAGATATATTCTTCTTTGTTTCTTCCACATTATTCTCTTTTTTTTTTTAATGTTCTATTATTCTTCATTTCTTTGGCATCAACAAAAATTAAAAGTAGTATTTGGGTCTGCCTTTTACTTTATTCACTTATAAATCATTATTATTGTACTTTCTCTTTTTCTTGCATTTC
>NC_029781.3:99626594-99626823 GCF_000817695.3 Arachis duranensis
GTGCTGCTTCTAGGGCTCAGCTATATACAGCATCAGCATGCATCAAACTATTTCTAATTTGAATAAACATAAAACCAACACATCTTAGGGTTTTCATTTCATGATTATATATATGATCTGTTGAAACAAATAATTTAGGGTTTAGGGTTTTTATCATCACTCTGTTCGTTAGAAAAAAAAATTGTTATTAGATATAATAAACAAATTATATTTTACATAATTAAAAGTG
>NC_029781.3:99626911-99649200 GCF_000817695.3 Arachis duranensis
ATAATTCAACTATGATAGTTTTCTAATTTTTTAGAGGTTAATATTCAAATTCGTTTTTAAAAATTGATTTATTTTTTAAATTAGCTTTCAAAAATTTTTGTTAGTCATATTAATAATTTTTGAAAAATATAATCGTAAATCAAATCGACTATTCCATTAATTAAATGATGATGCCTTATCATTACGTAGTGTCTTCTGACATGTCATTATATCTAATTGATAGAATGATCAATTTGACTAAAGATTATATTTTTTAGACATTAATATGACTAACAAAATTTTTTAAAAATTAATTTAAAAAATGAATTATCTCTTTAAAGACAAATTTGAACTATTATATTAATCCAAATGTTTAGATTTGTGGTTTTTAAATTTTCATTTTATATTTGTAATTTTAGATGCAAAGTTTTTTTTGTCAATTGATTTTTGTCTTTTCTCTAATAGGACCAGTGTGAGGTAGAATAAAAAGCAAAAGATCAGAATAGTTTTCCTTTTTTGCTTTTTATGGAGCATAAAAGAGGAGCCACTTCTTTTTCTTTTTTCCCCTTGATAAACAAATGCATAAAAATAGTATCTTTTGGAATGTTATTCCAGATTCCAGATCTAAACTACTCCATTTTCTCCCCTTATACATATAAAGACTTGAGCAGATTTATTATTCATGAGTTTCTTCTCATTAATTACTTTCTGCATGTCTTAGGGTTTGTCCTGATTTTTAATTTGGGAAATCCACATCAAGAACTGAACAACTAAACAAATTTGTGACTACCACATTATCAATAATTTTGTTTGAAGCCAACGTGCGTATAGCTATGATCAGCATAAATAAATAAATAAATAAAATTAAACAAGAAAACTAATTAACTAACATGGTCTACTCTCATTTTTGCAAAAGAAGGGAAAAAGAAGCCAGAAAAAATAATATTATTAGCCATATATGAGCTAAAAAATTGTTTATGTTGGGAAAAACTCAACAAATTAAAGGTTTAAAACAAGAATCTGTCTAACAGCGGAAGTACAAAAAATAATTTTTTCACAATCTGTGTGATTAAATAGGCAATACCAAAGATACTTCAAACAACAATTATAATGGTGGAAATTAAATAATCAGATATTAGAATTTTAACGTGGGAAAACCCTCTAAAAGAGGGATAAAAAATCCATGAGATCTAGTCTAATAAAATCTTTCATTATCAGAATAATTGGTACACAAACAGTTTTCCTAGTGATACTAGGACATCTCAACAATCAACAAAACTTGCAACTCATCATTCAAAGTGATCTCATTATTTGTCAGTTGGTTTATTGTCTCCTGAAAAATACTCAAGTGCTCAGGCATTGATTTACCTTCAGCATACTTCATATTGACAAGCTTCCTAATCAAGAATGTTTTATTTGGCACATTCTTCCTCTCATATAACTCTTTCAATTTGTTCCACATCTTCCTGGCATTCGTTTCGGTGTCAACATGTGAATACACGCTAAGATCAAACCATTGCTTAATAAAAACAACTGTCTTCCGATTAAACTTCTTCCATTCATTTAATCGGCACAAAAATAAACAATTAAAACTCTTTACCTAAGAAGTGTGTAATATTATTGATATAAATGATATATGACTTGATTCCTTCCAAAAAATTTTTCAATGGTCGAGAACTCTCCAGAACGACCCAACAGTTTAGTCATAAGTTATATGAAAAGAATGTTAATAAATATGATCTCTTCTTCCTTCTGATCTCTAATTTTCAAATTTGGTACTCATCATAAGTCATAACATACCCTTATAAAAGAGGGTACGAAGTTTTCAATGTGGGGGCCATGTAGTTTAATTGAGAGGGTTCTAATAACCTCTTACGTTTGGTATATATCTACATCCAACACTTGCTATGGCTAGACGATCAACCATTGTCGACTTCACCCTACTATTCATTAATATTAGATTGTGACGTGTGCAGTGGGATATATATATGCACGCGGTAATTAGAATTATATTTTCAATAACTATGATGGAGTATAGTTGGTTCTGTTTTATGGTTAACAAAAACAAACAAATTGGTTAAAATATAATCATATTGGATTTTTGTTTGTTTGTTACTTGAAATAAATTCAATTTGATTAAATTGTTTCTTTGCCAAAGTTACCAATAAAAACACAATTCACCGTATAAAAGGTATGACAAATGTAATATTGTAAAATTATTGCTTGAAACTTGTGCTTTTATATATATACATGATAAGATAAGATATGTAAGATTCTAAAATGGTGATTGGTAAATGAAGAAAAGAAAAACTTGCCTACGTTTCTTTTATCCATTACACACACATGAACGTGATTAATTATTAATTGACTTGAATTCTTTTGAAAGAAAACATGGGATTATTAGACCCACTTGTCAGCTGTTAGGTTCTCTTCTCATGCATGCGTATCTTTCTCCCTTTTGTGTATGTGGTCTTGCTTCTACTAAGTCACTGTTTTTAATAGATAAGTAGGGGCGGGAACATTTTATCTTATAAACCCTACTTCATAAGCATCAAATATACTAATTTAAATTGCATTGAGAAATCATAGAAAATTAATTTTTAATTAATTATTTATTAATTTTGTTTAACTCTAAAATTTTCTATTTTTAAGAAGATTTAAAATTTAAAATTTAGAATTGAATATTTAAGATTTATGATTTAAATTTAAAATAAATAAAATTAACTAAAAACAAGTTGATTCTCTAATATTACTCATTTAAATTAGAACATTACGCTGAATATCGATTGAGATATATGCGTATAAAAAAAATAATATTTTTCACAAGAATTATCATAAACTAAAAATTAACTACTAAGAGTGTATTTGGTTTGTGTTCTTATTTCTAGTGTTTTTGTTTTTAAAATTCTATGAAAAAAAAAGAAAGTGAAAACAAAATTTTACTATCTTTATAATTTTTTTCTTTCACAAAATTCAAAAATAAAAAAGGTTGAAAATAGAAACACAAACTAAACACATTTTAAATTGGTATATATTAGTTCATACATTTTTTGATAAAATAATAATTATTAAAGTAATTAAATATATTATAAAAAATCAAATATTTTATGATATAATCACAACTTTCATGAAGTTCAAATACATTTATATAGTAATTGATCAGTGATATTCACATGTAAACTGATTCAATATAGTATTTTTTACTACTCATTAGATAAGATGTGAAATATATTTAAATATAATATATACATAATAATAAAGACGTGTTATAACTATTAAAATACAAATTAAATATGAATAATAAGTAACACATCTTTAATTCTATATATGTACTCACTATTCATCACTGCAGACTAAATTATAAATTCTTAAAATTGTCAGATTATAAGTAAATAAAAGAGCATTCTAAGTTTCTAACTATATATATATATGTATGATGTCATTGTATATTGGTCCCTCATGGCCTCACCTATATGTAGCTTTCGCTGTCCGAAGTAGTTATTATCATATGCAAAGGCATGACAAACTCTTGCTTGGACTTGAAACCACAACTTTTGAATCTAACTAAAGCATGAAAATTCTCTGTTTTCTCTGCATGTGATGCTTTGCCGTATTTTTGTTTTTTCTCTTACTACTCTCTATCTCCTTTTCCTTTCTTATCCTTTTTATTGTCTTTAATTTTTGGATCAATATAAAGATTATTCCAAAGAATAATAAAGATGAAAGTCTGTGGATAAAATATCAGATAACTTTGTAGCTGGTGGCCAGGGTAAAAACTAAAAAGAGAAGCCATTTATGGTTAATTTAAAACTTGTTACTTACAGACAATTTAGGTTTTTCGGTGATTGACAATTTTAATAACTGTAAATAAACTAGGACTTAATTAACATTTTTTTTTAAGATATTCAGTCAATTTTATCATTTTTTTTACATTTTATCTTAGTTTGTTAGCCAAATAAAAAAATTTAAGAGAAAGGTTATGGACCAACACTTTTATTAAAATGTGATCAGTATTTAACCAGTAAAAAAGAAGTGACTCTCACATTATTGGATGAAATCTCATACTATTAAAAATATTAATGATGACTAATTAATTACTACAAATTACAAAACTTACTAATATAATCTTCTAACACTCCTCAAAATTTAATTCTTATAAGACATTTTATTCTCCTCTCTAATCAATAGGAAACTCCCAAGAGATAAATGTTTAAATCTTTATAAAATATAATAAAGTTCTCCAATCAAAGTAAAATAATTAATCAAGTTCAACTAAATAGTGTGTGTGCAATTTTTTATTTATTTACTTACTTATATTCATGATGCTCTTTTTTTTTCTCTTTTTTTTTCTTTTTTCTTATCTTTCTTTTTTGTTATCATTCTCACCATTGTTACCACTATTATTGCCACTTCTTCCTCTTCTTCCTCCTACTCCTCTTATTTGATTTTTTCTTTTCTTTTCTTTTCTTTTCCTTCTCCCCTCCATCCTTATCATCATCATTATTATCGTTATCGTCGCTATCATCGTCTTCTTCTTATAAATAAATAACATTTATCATTAAGTTTTAAATTTTTGCACTTGTTTTACTTAATTTCGCTGCGTTATTTACTAATGTTTTCACTTATTTTTTTCTATCAAAATTTATAAATCTGCAACTCAAGTCTTCATAAAATATATTTTTAGTTCCATCACATCATTTAGTTAAAAATTTTGGTATTAGAGTGATGACATTTCGATATTAGAGTGAAAATTTTCTTTAAAAATTTATGTGTTATTTTATATATCAGATATATCCTCTTTTTCTTATACTTAAATATCATTGTTTATTCTTTTTTGAATTTTTATACTCATTCTACTTAATTTCACTGCATTATCTATATATTTTTCACTTATTCTTTTTTTATTAAAGTCTGCAACTCAAGTCTTCTAAAATAAATTTTTAGTTCTATCACATCATTTAGTTAGAAATTTCAGTATTAGAGTAAAGACATTTAAGTATTATTTTTTAAATTTTTATGTGTTATTTTATATATGAGATAAACATTCAATTCATTGAATGTGTAATATTTTTTAGAAAATTTTAATATTTTTTTGTGTCGCGTTACTGAATTGTTTATATCAATTTTAAGTAATTTCGGTACTATCTTATTTTATTTTATATAGTTAATGTGATTTTGTGGGATTTAAAATTAAGAATTCAATTTATTAGTTGTATATTAACACAAATAGAATGCCAAATTTGAGAATATTAATTCTAGTTTTTAATTAAAAATATATTTAAATTTTGATGTTACTTTAAATAAATTTTGGTGCTATTTTTGTTTCTGGTAAGAATTCAATTCAATAAATATGAATCTACATTTATTTAACTAAATAAAATTGTAATACAATACATATATATTCATTCAAATCTAATACGAGGAGCAATATTGCTAAAAGAAAAAGTAAGAGCAACAGAAAAAGAAAAAAAAGAAAGAAGAATAAGAAGCACAAAAATGTAGCATTAAAAAGAGATATATGTATTTTTTTAGCAAAATTTTGGTGTCAAAATTAAGAAATTTTTATGCTATTATTAAAAAATTTTGGTACTATTTTTTGATAAATTCTTTACAATTTAAAACTCCTTCTTTTCATCTTCTTTATCTTTTTCTTTTTATTTTATTTTTTTATAATTCTTTTTGTTTCACTCTCTTAAAAAAAATAACATAAAAAAATAAAAAAAGAAATAATTATAATAACATATAAGAAAAAAGAGGAGAAAAAAATAAAAATAAAATACAATAATAATAGCACCAATAGAAGGAAGGGACGAAAAAAAAAGAAAAAAAAACACAAAAAAGAAGTGTCTAATTTTATGCACATATTGTTTGAGTAAATATTGTTAGGTTTGGACCAATTTGATTGATCTTAATTATATAAAAAATTTGAATGTGTAATGGGATAATATAAAATATGTTTCTTTTTTTCTCTCTAACCAAGTAGGACTTCAGACATGAAGCATAGTAGCTAGAGCATACAATTTTGTGATAGGTTCCAAAACATTATTGATGAGTGCGTTTAGTATATCAAGAATGAAAGCATGCAGCAAGAAACAAGTCTTTACTTAATTGCTATACCTATTCACAAGAACAACGTTTTTCATTCTTGAATGATATTTAATTTTGTCTGAGCTTCAATTCTATTTTATCACCCCCACCATGTGAAAGTGTTTCATGAGTAACAAAATGTTTTGTAGTTGTCGATAAATTCAGTGTGCCCAGCCGCTTTTTGAAATGTGTAACAAATAATGGTCCCTTCACTGCTAAGTGGTAACTAATTGGTTAACAGAATTTCTTTTAACAACAAGTGTGGAAATATCTGCCCTAATGTGGAAATCATCATCAACCATGTCCATGACAACAACATATATATATATATATATAAATGATAAGATGAAGAAGTAGCTACCAAATTTATTTGACCAATAGGGTCATATGCCACGTGGCCATGTATCCACCATTGCTTTATCTTTCAGTGCGCCGTGGTCGGTTCCATTCCAGAATCTCTTCCTTAGCTTCCTTTCCTTCCTTTTCCTAATTAACTACTCAACTCTCATTCTTCACACACACACTCTTCTTTTTCAATTTGGCATATAAAAAGAAATTAAGGTGCACATCTGTATGGTAGTTCATGATATTTATCAGTGGTAGGTACTAGGTTGTAGTGTTCATGTATTACTATTTTCTTCTTCTTTAATTTATTGTATTCTATTTGCTAGGGTTTAGTTATGTGAAGTAGCAACATATTAATAATTAGTCCTTCCTTGCCCCCTATTTAATTGCTTTGACTTTGATTTTGTCTCTTTAATCTCTTCAACTGAAATTAAACTACATACATAAATATCATTATCATTATTATATTCTTTTTTCTCAAAGCCTAATAATAATTTCATAATTTCCTGAACTAGGTACTATGGAGTTGGAACCAGCGGCAAATCAATTCAGAGTCAAGAACAAGTTTGATGAAGCAGTAGTCAAAGTTAGAAAGCAAGAAGAATGAAAGAGATAGAGTCATCATCATCAGATCTTGCAGCTGGCCTGGTTTCAAGAACAACAAGAGGTGATGAAAAAGCAATTAGTAAGGGTCCATCACCATCATCATCACATCAATGGCTAAGATTGAAGGATCCGCGGATCGTACGGGTATCAAGAGCGTTGGGAGGAAAAGACAGACACAGCAAGGTTTGCACAATAAGAGGGCTAAGGGACAGAAGGGTAAGGCTTTCAGTTCCCACAGCAATTAACCTCTATGATCTTCAAGACAGGTTAGGGCTCAATCAACCAAGCAAGGTTGTTGATTGGTTACTCAATGCTGCTAAGCATGAAATTGATGACCTTCCCCCTCTTCCCATTCCTCCTTCCAATTTTACCCTTGCTTGTTATCCCTCTCTTCCTACTAATAAATCTAATCATAAAGAGCAGGATAGTAGTAATAATAATACTAGTGCACATGTTTTGCCTAATACTTTTTTATTACCAACAACAATAAACCATAATCATCATCCTCCTTCATTCTTGGGATTATTGAACACTATGCCATCATCAATTGGTAATCATTTTTACCAATCAGCTTCTCATGATGATGTTGTTCATCAATTATTGGGGAATAATAATAATAGTAATAATAATAATAATAATAATCTTGGATTTGTGAACCAAACAGATTTACATGGTGGGGTTAATGTTGTAAATTTACCCTTTCAAAACTTAGGAGCTTCTCAAATATTGTGTTGTTCTCCTTCTCCTCTTCAACGTGCGGCGGCCGCGGCGACGACCACCGTGACAACAACACAGTCATATTTTTCTCCTTCTTCTCTTTCGCATTATAATAATGATAATGTTGCTGCAGCAATGGAAATAATGGATCCAAGGCAAATCAACCACCACCATCAGATGATGATGGTGATGAGTAATCATCAGAATCTTGCAACATCACCTAATAGAAGTGAAAGCCAATCTCATGCTGATGATAGTGCAAATTAAAGTTACTACAAAGGTACTCTACCAAAATGTGCATGGATCATGATGATGAGAGCAGTTAATTAGCTGCCTGGAGTTTGATTTGAATAATTATTTTCATTCGTCTTATGCTAATTCATATTTATTCTGTGTTCTTGTATACTGATTTTGATTAGTTTATTACTATTATGTGTACAATTTTCCGTTCAGTTTGAGTTTGAGATTTGAATTTACGTGTTATATGACATACAAAGGTTTATAAAGAATGGTTTAATTTTAGTTGTAATTAATGTTATCTCATTTTGATAGTGCCTTTAGTTTGGGATTTATTATAAGAGGATATTCATATCTTAAGTGTGTGTTTTATTAAACCCTTAGTGATACAACATTATTCTACTTTTTTTCATGCTTCGATATTTTTACATCTTTTGGTATTACATGAGAGTATGAGACCAAAAATATATAGCAAAGGAAAGCATATTAAATCTGCAATAAGTTAGATGCACTAGTCTTCAACAAAATTAAATTAATTAATTAAAATTATATAACTTCATTTTGTACAAGAAATCACATTTTTTATATAGTAGTAATGAAACCAATCAACACATTAAATATGTTTCATCAATTTTTTCCTACAGAATTTTCTTAATTATTATATTGTTATATTATAAAATTGCTAGAGATATAATTATTTTGACATCCAAACAAGTTTAACATCCAAGTTTATTCAAGTGATTTTAGGTCACGCGCTTTTTTCGTTTTCTTCTCCTTCTTTTCACGTTCGTTTACGCACGGAGCTTCTTCTTCTTCTTCGCATTCCTCCTCCTCCTCATTCTCCTCCTTCCTTTTCGCGTTTCTTCTTTTTCATGTGTTTTCTTCTTATTCTCGTTCTTTTGTTGTTATTATTTATGTATTCTTTTATTTTTTTCGCCTTCTCTCCCTGGTGAAAGAAGCAGTAGAAGGTGAAGAGGAAGAGTTTTGAATTGTGTAAAACAAAAATGAACCGAAATAGCCAACTCCACTGAATCGAACATCATTCATGTGTTGAATAAAATGTCATAAACATTTAATTATCAAAAAAAATATTTCTACATGCACAAGGATTCAATTGAACACACTAACAATCAAGTAAATCAAAATGAACAACTCCACTTAACCGAACAACGTTCATGTGCTGAATAAAATGTCAAAAATATTCAATCATCAATAATAGTATTTTTTCATGCAAAAGAAGTCAACTGAACACATAACAATAAGGTGAACTGAAATGGTCAACACCACTGAACCGAATGCCAATCATGTGCTGAATAAAACGTGATAAGCATTCAATTAGTAAGAAAAAATTTTTGCATGCATAAGGACTCAACTGAACACATTAACAATCAAGTGAATCAAAATGAGCAACTCCACTTAATCGAGAAAAATGTTGGTGTTATTGGTAATGACTATAACAAAATATGCGTGCGCGAACCGAGCAATATTCATGAGCAGAATAAAGCGTCATAAACGTTCAATCATCAAGAATAGCATTTTCCATGCAAAAGAAGTCAACTGAACACATAACAATCAGGTGAACCGAAATGGCCAACACCACTGAATCGAACACCAATCATGTGTTGAATAAAGCGTGATAAACATTCAATCAGTAAGAAAAATATTTATGCATGCACAAGGACTCAACTGAATACATTAACAATCAAGTGAATCAAAATGAGCAATTCCACTTAATCGAGCAAAATTTTAGTGTTGTTGGTGATGATTATAACGAAAGAAGAAGAAGAAGAAGAAGAAGAAGAATCTGCGTGTGCGAAGAAAAAAAGCAGAAGAAGAACCTACGTATACGAATTTGAAAAAAGAAGGAGAAGAAGAAAGAGGAGGAGAAGAAAATGGAAAGGAGAAGACGAAGACGAAGACGAAGAGATTGCGTTATAAAATGCGCGTGTGATCACGTTCCTTTAATGAGAGTGATTTTTGTTAGTGTTGGGCCTACTTGGATGAACTTAGATGAAAATATACTTAAATGTGTAGCAATAACTCAATTATTTATGTGCCTTTCTAGTTTTTTCTATCAATTTAAATTTTAGGAGAAGTAATTTTATGATATAGTATCAAAATTTTTTTGACTCCATCTAGAGGGACAAAGCTGTTGTTATTGTTGTTGTTGTATCAAAATTTTTATGACCGAAAAATTTAGAATTCAATCTTTATTATTCCTTAAAAGAAAAAAAATATTATAAGACAAAAAAAATACAAAAATTCAAACAAATTTAAAAGAAATTTTTACTTAAAAGAACATGTTAAAAATATAACTATTTGTATTTTTTATCAACTTAAATTTTTAAAAGAAGTAGTTTCATGATATAAGTATCTTATAAACAAAATATTAATTATCATGTGTTAGCTTTTGTCTTTGAATACTATTTTTAATTTAGCAAGGAGATGCAAAAGATTTGTTATTCTCATTTTCATCTTATATTTTTCTGTGTTATTTTTTTTATCGATTAAAATTTGTATTTTTATCTAGAAAAAGGTTAGAAAGCCAATAAAATTTATTATTTTTAATTTATAGTTAGTCAATAATATTTAAAAATGTAATTTAAAAATATATTATTGAGTTATAAGCTAAAAAAATTGAATTAATAGCTAAAAATATTAAATTCTGTTCGACCTTAAACTTTCTCAAATAAATATTACAAGGGTTACTATCTTAATGTATTTGATGAATTTGTTGTGACTGGTGACTATGGAAATGTAACTTTTAAGCGTAAAAGCTCAATGTTCTTGAATATTTCTAAGATCTTCTCGTTTGAGACGGAAAATGTAATTATTATTATTTATATTTTTGTATGGCGAAAATTTAAATGCCGTTTATTTTTATATATAAAAATAATAATAATAAATCATTTATAAATAATAATTTAATTAAATTTATTAAATTATCTAATAATTTTTAAATATCAATTTTACATAAAAATAAGTATATTTAAATTTTTACGCTTTCATATTGTATTGTTAAGGGAGACATTATTTTTTTAAAAGTTGTGATAAACGACAATAGTGATTGGACAATGTTTTCATTAGAGTTTTGCTCGATATCATGCAAATGTTTTTCGCACTTGAATTGTATGTTGATCTTGATGATATAGATCAGATGGAGGCCAGGCATGGCCAGTTCTTATTTATGGAAGTGTGGAAAGTCATAATGATAGTTTGTTCCTTTATCATATATACTCGATTAGCCATGTGTTGAGGTTCTTGTACATCAAAAATCTATCATTTTGATAATAAGTAAAATAAACAATATTGTTTTGTTGCTGGTGTTGTTAACTTACTTTGTTAATCAACGCATTTGAAGAATCTTGGTATTTTGAAAGTGAAAATGTAGAATTAGAGATTAATTGATTAAAAATGATGACATTAATAATTATGGCTCATACAAAAGTGGTTAAAATCTTATCCATAATAATATATTCATATAGATGATTGATGATCCATTGGATGATGAGGAAGATTACCAAATACATCAGTGCTTAGATTTGATTATCAATATAACAATGTCAGGAAACAGCCAAAAACTAGCTAAATATTTTTAGATGAATTCAAAATTTCTATGTAAATGATATTTATATTAGGTATTAGGATGTTTCTTTTATTAAGTATCAGAATATTTTTTTTCATACTAAAATAGATATTTTTTTTATATTTTATAAATTTTTTATATACTAAAAATCGAAATTGTTAAAAGCAGAATTCTATGATCTCCGCCTCTAATTCTCCAACGTTAATTTGGAGTGAGAAGTAATTAATAACAAATATTATAAATTAAAAACAAATAAAATTAATTAAATATAATTATAAATTAGTTAAATTATTTAATTTTTGGCTGATCACCTCATGATTCCATATATTTTTCCTTATTTATTATTAAATAATAATTTAATTAAATATATTAAATTATTTAATTATTTTTTATTAATAATTTTATATAAAATATTTGAACGTGAGTTTTTACCGTATTTTAATACTAACAAAAGTTTACTATTTCCATGAATGATGCATTGGTTCTTGAAGAAAAGTTCCTAAACGAAGAAGCCGTACGTAATTGCAAGACTTGCGCATAAATAAGTCTATGGTTTACAAGTAGTATTAATATTCAAATTGGTCCTAAAATTTGTATCCCGACTCAATTTAGCCTTCAAGGTTTCAATCGACTCTAATTGTATCCTGAAATTTTGCCTCGAGCCTCAATTTGGCCCTTCTGACGTTTTCCGTCACTGGAGAGCTGACCTGACAATTTTGGTAGACACCTGTCACCCTAGCAGTTAGATGACGTGGCAAAATATTTGAAGACTTCAATTTAACCCCTAAAAATTTCAAATAAAACCTAAAAAAATTCCAATTTCCCCAAATCGAAGAGTGTCTCCAAGAGGTGAGAAGAATGTTGTGAAGCAGCAGCCAAAGCTCATAACTCTGATAGAGCTCGTTCGCATGGTGGCTGGGTGAAGAACACACACGGTGACAGAGGTGGGAAAGTTCCACATTGGTGCGGTTGTGGGTTGCGTCCTATTCTTCGGTGGTCTGGGACGGATTCTAATCCAGAAAGACCATTCTATGGATGCTCTAACTATAATATGAGTTAGTTGAATTATTGCAAGTTGATTGTGTATGTGTCTTATTTCTCAAATGCTTGTTGATTTTGTAGCTGTTCTTCCTCTCAATTTTTTTTATTTTTTGTGTTGTAGACTACCGGTAAGAGATGGTGTGGTTTTTTTAAATTGGCAGATGTTGAAAAAGAAGAAGCCATAGTTGGCAGAAATGAAAGTTCAATTAGTGAAGACCATTGGAAAATATCTCTGAGATGGAAAATTATTGCAGTTGAAGCTGAAATTAGAATATTAAAAATGTGGAATATTATGTTGTCTGTATTTGTTATTATTTTTGGAATTGTGATTGTAGCTTGTAGATTAGGTGAGATGAAATATATGTAACTGTATATCAGTTATGTGAATGAAGCATTGTTATGTATTTAATGAAAAAATAGAAATAGAATTTTATGTTCTCTTTGCTAATGATATATCCTGTAAAAATTCTTTAAAACTGAGATTATATATGAAGCTGCTATGAGTCTGTATATGAAGACAATATCAGGAGCTGACTCTAATAACTATATATGTAGTATGTACTTTTATTAGTGAATAAATTTAAGTGTATAGTTCATTTGTGAAAAAGATATAAATAGATGAGATGTTATGACAAAAGAAAATCTAATAAAACCTTGTGTGGTTCTTGCACTTGACAGAAGACTCAGAAATAAGTAATTCATTAAGTAATTCATAGTCATTAATCATTGTCAATATCACAGCATTAGCAATAGCAGTATCTGTATCATACCTTAGATACCCTAGATAACATAGTTTTAAATATCCTAAGCCAAAACAGATTACTCTACATAACATAGTAACAAAATATCAAAAGAGCATAGTTTAATCAAATGCTCTCTACAAAATATGTTCTACACAACTTCCAGTCAACATTGCAAAGTATTTTCTATTTTGTTGTTGGTGGTTTGAAGTCTGGGGTGAAAACGAATATCATAAACTCTGCCAAGCGTGCAGTTGTCCCAGAACTTGCTCCTTGCATTGGGTTCACATTGAAAGTTGTTTTCTTCTTAGATTGCAACTTGTGAGGCCTTGTCACCTGTTATGGAGGTGGAGGTGGGTCTGATGGAGGGACCTAGTAAAATTGTGAACAGAAATAGTGACCAATACAACCCAATAAAAACCAATCAATATGTTATCAAATAGTATCAATAAGTTAGATCTACCCAACATTTACTCATGTATTATAAACCAATATAAACCAGTTAACAGTTAATCAAATATTAGAAACCAAACACTACCTGTTCCTGATTTTCTGGCTGAGAGTAAGTGGGTTGGGTGAGTACAATCTCTGAAGTATTTGCATCAGCAACAGTTTGACCTGGTGTTAATGGAGCATTTTCATTAATCTCAGCAGCTTGAATGTTAGTAGTAGCAGCGTTTGCTGGATCTGTAACCTCTCCAGAGTTAAAAGCTTTTTCTTTTGCAACAACTGCCGCTGCTGCATTAACAAGGGCACTAGCAAGGTCATCAGCTTTCCTATGAGCACAACTCCTCTTTGTATGCCCTTTTATACCACAGTAAGTACATGTGAATTCTTTGTATTTCCTCTTCAACTTGGTTTCAGTTTTTGACTTCTTAACACTAGATGACTCTTCATCAGCATCCTTCCGTCTTTTTTGGGTTATTGGCCCTGACTTTCGCTTCATTTTAGGTGCATAAGACCTATTTTGTTCACTTCTCTTCCAAAAATATTGTCCTGGTATTGGATTGAGAGAGTACTTGTAGGTATCTCTATAAGCTTCCATGGTCAGCCAATGATAACAAAAATTCTCAGGATTTCGATTTATCTTGGAGATAGCTGCACATGCATGGACACACGACATGCCTATAAGGATAGATGTTATGAAACAGTATCCAACAATCGATTTAAATAGAAACTAATCACCGGAGACATAAAACATAGTGAAACAAATAAGAACACTTAAATGAATACAAACCAGTTACTATCTAATCTAAACTATGTTTAATTAAATGAATACAAACCTCATTCTTGTTACTGAACTTCATTCCAACTTGTAGCTTTAGTTCACCGAATCAGCCACCCTCGGAGAAGATTAGGTGCACATCATCAGCATCATCATCATCACTCCACTCCTCATCTGAGTTTTGGGGGTTTTCAATTCTTCAGACTTCCAAGAGTCGTTTCCATCAGAATCATCGTGAATCGGATCATATGCATCATAAGATTCTTGGTTGTTTTCTCTGTTACCCAATACTTGTACCCAATCTACTTCTTCATCAGAATTCTCCACAACCAGACCGTCATCTTCCTCTACTATTTTCTTCTTGTAGTAGTCTCTCAGTGAAAATACATCTAATACGTCCTCATCTAGCCCAGTCAACTCATCAGTATGATTATTGTCATAAACCAAACTGCCATTTGATTTGGTGACAAAATTGCCTCCATGATGATACACAATCGTTATATGTTCATCCATCTATAAATAAGATTCAGGAGACAATGGTTAAAAACAACACTAACTTCAATAAATTGACAACAACACTAATTTCAATTTGTCTCATGCAATCCTTAATCATGAAACATGAAAGAATAAAGTAAGTAAAATCAACAAAATTTAAATATAATTACATATATAATTGTTCCCATTTAAAGGGAATATTAAAAGTGATCATAAGTAATTAATGGGAGAAACTATTCAAATTAGAACATTAAGAAGAAAAGTTAAAGATACGGTATAATCCCCATTTACTCAAACCTCTTCAAATATTTTTTACCAAAAGAACACATTCTTCCATTTAACAAATTGATATGCAAAGAGTTGAAGTCAACTAATGTTAATGAAGCACCTACTAGGATAAACACAAGATTTATCCATAAAATTCACACATGCATATATTCAACCCTATTATTAATATAATCTACAAACTTATCAATATAATATAAGTTGACAATGGTGTTCAACTGAATTTAAGAATTGTCCTATATTAGCAATTTATATGTTCTGCTACATTAGATGAAAATATGGAAACAAGCTCTTTTTTTAATGTGATAAGGATCTGTAAAAAACTATGCCAGGATAAGGGAAGAAAGGAATATCTAGAACAAGACGAACATAATGAAAAAAATAGCATAAATTCTATTAACGAAACAATAATCAAAAATTAAATACACTGCAATGACTGACCAAGATACAAAATCTTCAGTTCATGATTATCACTTAAACATTCATGGTGGTCATTGATGCATACAATGTTCAGCACAGAAAATATTTTATTTTTACAAGAAATTATCCAATCAACATTAAATTAAAATGGGATATGAAGGAGTATAATTGTTATTTTAAAATGGAATATGAAGAATCAAAGATTGTTCAAACGGATAAAGAATTGAACGATTCGGTTGATCACAACTACACACATGCAAAAAAATTAAATCCTAACATACAAAAATTCTATCATCATCAACAACCATAGTTAACCACATTCTCCCAAAGTTTCACTAATCAAGTAGGGTGAAAAAAATGAAAAACAACACAACCAACATTTTGATAAAAACAGAACACGATAGTTGAGAGCATCGATTTTGTTACTAACCTGGTTTTTCAAAAGATGACTCCCAGGTAATTAATCTTCACAATGGGGTAGAAAAAAGTAAGAAAAGCTTCAAAGCTCCATTACTGTGACATCCATGGTGCTTCTCTGACGGGAAGAAAAACGAGAGGAAGTGGAGAAAGAGAAAGGGTCAACTAAGTCTCACCTTTGGAGTGGTTAGTGTTTGGATTTTCATTTAACCCCTTCTTAAGGGATACGACGTCATTTCTAACAATTTCGGCGCCAACAGTAAAACGGCATCGTTTTGATACTGCCATGTGTCATTTAAATTTGTCAGGTCAGTTCTCCGGTGACGGAAAACGCCGAAAGGGCTAAATTGAGGTTCGAGGCAAAATTTTAGGATACAATTAGAGTCAATTGAAATCTTGAGGGCTAAATTGAATCGGAGGTCAAATTTCAGGAACTAATTTAAGTATTAACTCGTAGTATCCATACCTAAATTTACATTTAAAGGGATGTGAATTATATTAAAAAAATTGGAGAAACTCACTTGCATTAACTATATTTATGTGAAGTTGACAAATGTTAATTATTAGATAATTTATAATTTTAGTTAAATTATTATTTAATAATTTTTAATTTTATATAAAAATCATTTAGAGTTTATCATTTGAAAATTATGGCTGTAAGGTCTGATATTTAAATATAAATAAAATATTATTTTTTACTTAAAAATTTAAAGATAGTCAAATATAATCATAAAAGATATAAATATAATCTAATACAGTAATACTCATAAATATTGGATTAATTTAATGAAGGTAAATACTTTAATAATGATATCTTTGTATAAAGATTAAATTGTGAACTACTATTAGATAAATTAATATTTTAATTGAATTATTTAATTAAATTATCTAATAATTTATAATGTGATGTTCATATTAAAACAACATTATTAAAATATTTACCTTAAAGTCACAAAAAAAGTATTTACCTTTAATGAAATTATCCAAAGTATATTAGAGAGAGTTATAACAAATTATCTATTTTGGTTAGCACGATGCAATTGACTCCTTATGTTATGGAGCGAAGAAAAAGCAAAAAGGTATAATTTAATTTCGATACGTGCATTCAATTCCTTACTGGATGATTAGACGATTTTATAAAGTATTTTACGGGAAGTGCATCAAAATTAAAAAATATATGTGTTTTTTTTTTCAATTTAAGTTTTATGAAGCTTTGAACATGATCAATGGCGGTGACGACACTGGAAGAAGCTTTCAACAGAGGAAGTTGTGTAGCGGCGGCGACGATTTTGCCAAAGCAATCGCCAAACTCGTTGTGGCACAACTCTGCGAGATCGAAGGATTCCAGAGTTTTCAGCACTTAGCACTTGACACATTATCCGATGTTGCGGTTCGTTACATTTTCAATACAGGAAAATCTGCGCATTACAATGCTAATCTTTCAGGAAGAAATGAATGCAATGTGTTTGATGTGATTCTAGGGTTGGAAGATTTGGGATCAGTTCAAGGCTTTGTGGCTGCTTCTGATGTTGATCATTGCCTTGCAGGTTCCGGAATTGTTCGGGAGATTGTTGATTTTGTTTATGAATCTGAACAGATTCCGTTTGTTTTCACTGTTCCGAAGTTTCCGGTGACGAGAGAAAGGGCGATGAGTGCTAGTTTCTCGCGAATTGCGGAAGATCCTCCCGGGGAGCATATTCCGACTTGGTTGCCGGCATTTCCTGATCGGAATGGAAGAGGGATGGAAGGTAATGCTGCGAAGGAGGAACATTCTCTCCTACATTTGCAGAAGCATCTTTTGTCCAATGGATTTGAAGTATCTACATTTGTTGATCATGGTGATGCTAAGGCCAAACGAATAGCTATAGAAAGTAATCCGTTTCTTGCTGCGCCTTTATGGGATAAGGAAGTTGCGTCTGTTGTTCCTCCTCCGGTAAAGATACTCAATGATGTGGATTCAGGGAATCCTCCTGTTGTGGAAAATTGTGTTGGAGATGAATGTGTTTCTGTAGTGGAGGCATTTGCTCCGGCAATTGAAGGGGTAAAAGGTGCACGGTGCGAGTTTAGGGAAGGGAAGATGACAGAGCTTCATTTGAATAAGAAGCATGCTGTGAGTTTTAAGATTGGGACGAGAAATAAATTGTTGGGAAGGTTGGCGGATTTGAGTCCGGAATGAAAGGAGCAGCGGAAAACAAAGATGAGCTCGTTCAGTTGTAAGTCATAATTGTTTTCAAAAGAATTATGATACTTGTTCTGCAGGCTGTTATGGTAGCTAGTTCTTTGATAGTGAAATAGGTCCTTCTCTGCTTATGGGCATTATAACATGGATGTTACAATTTCATAGTAACATGCATGTTACTATTTTGACAATTTATTTTTCAGGTTTGTGCTTGTCATTGACATGTTACTATTTAGTTGATGATTCTTTTTTCATTCAAGACTGTTGTCACCCTTTATGACCTTGTGCTATATATTGCATGAAAATATTGTTGAAACTCTAAGGGAAAAAGATGCTAAAGAGAGAAGAGAGAAAATACTATGAAAATTTAAGATGTTAAATTTATACTACAACATTGATCAAAGAAACCTATTTATGTTCCCTTGCCCTTGTGCTTTTCTTGTATCGCATCCAAACCATATGCACTAGTTAACTACAAAGTGTTCCTTTCTCCTTCCCTACCCTTCCGTCCAAAACAAAACTCGTAAACATCCCTCAAGTGGTATCTGGTTGAACTACACCTAGTAACTGGCTAAGGCACCAAGTTGCAGCTTCATTTGATCTTTATGAGATGGTATCCTTGTAAAGGAATTCAATATTTAGATATTTTGTTGATTCCATAGCTCAATTTCTTGTTCTATTATTATTTCGAGTTTGTCTGCAGTTTGTTTTTGAGATGTGCCACTAATTTGTGGGTATTATCATTGCTTTTAAGATCCAGCATGTAAAAAACTTAGTATTAGTTTGAGTTGTGATTTTTTCTCTCTTGGTTGGTTTGGTTTAAAGTAGAAAGATAATTTATAATCAGTTATATTCAGATTGAATTTTACCTTGCATAACTGAACAGAAGTCTACTGAATGAAGGAATTGGGCTACAGCACCATACTGTGTATATAGAAAACATGTCATGTTTCCAAGAACATGTACTTTTTAACCTATGCTCTTTGAAGGTGAAAGTAATTGAGATATTTTCTTAATTTTTGTTGGCAGACACCAGACAATGGATACATTAACTATCTTCAAAGGCCACAATCAATGAGTTTAATATGGCTATTGAGCTATAGTGAAGGTAATATTGAGATATAGAAGTAAAGAAATTTAAGACATCTTTGAATGTTAAAAGGTCATGCCCATGAAATAAACACTTCTGTATTTCTGCATTTATTTCATGAACTATAAATACATGGAAGAAAGATGAAAGAAGACATAAGTGTTAATGAGTTTATATACATCATAATGGTTACTATTAAGCAACTTATTTTTCCTTCGAAAATATATAGTATATATAAAGTATAAACTATAGACATAAAACAAAGTGGATAAATCAAGACTATTACTTCTGAAACCACTTAATTGGAAATTCCTACTTCGGAAACAGCAGTTGCCTGCAATGCCTAGCTGGATAGTTAGCTACTTCAGCTCTCACAACTTCTGTAATCAAATCTTTAAAGATCAAGCGTTCAATATCCAACACAACATTTGGTATCTCGGTGTTGCACTCTGTTGAAATTGTGGGTTGATGCATTAAATCTCCCCATAAGTGACTTGTCGATTCTGCAACCTCATCAACCAACTCAAAGTTTGTGTTTTTGGGTTGTAAATTATCAATTTCTGTGCAAAGCTCATCCAGAAGTTGCCGTCCATTCAGTTTGCGATCTACTACTGCTGGCTGATTTGGCAGGCACCAGAGTGTGGAAGGACTCTCCAATATTAGTTTTTGTACTAGAATCTCATTAACAACATCAAATATGAGTTTTCTTTGCATTTCTTCAAGATTATTTATCCTAAGAATCTTCCCAGCATTGTGCTTCATATTGAACTGCAGCTTGTTTGTCTTCAATAGTTCAAGTGCAAAGAACAACTTTGGGTTTATCAGGTGACCTGGTGAATGAACTGCCTGGATTAAGCTGGGGCTACTGAGCAGCCCTGATGCGAGCAATATTTCTGCTATGTATTTACGGTCAGAATCTTTTCTCTCTCTGCAATTGGTGAATTTCTCGCTATTATCGTCATTTTGCCAAAGAACTTTATCCAAATTCTGAGTTTGAAGGTCATCATCACTGGTTCCATTGCTGAAGTTGGCCTTTGTGTTATTGAATGAAAGAGGAAGGTCCAATGCATGCCCTATGTTATCAGAAGTGGCTAAAGCTTCATCTGTAGAAATATAAATATGAAAGAGTTAAAATGTAATCCAAACTCCTTTCCTATAGATGATTTTATGTGAATATCAAGAAAACTTAAGTGTAGAATATACCTAAATCTTTTGAGGTTTCTGTCTTCTTTTTAATTGGAGAAGGTGGGTCTTCACTGTAAAATCGCAGATCAAGAACAGAAACTGGACTTTGTTGTTCTGAAGTAACTGTTATCATGGCTGTAGCACTTTCCTTGTTTAGCTCCTTTGTAGCAGTCTGATCAATGAAAGAATATTAAACCTAGTACTTTATGCTTATGGGCAACCATTGTATAATGGGAGGAAGAAATACTTACATTTTGATTCATGTGAGTCACCTGTTGAATGGAAATGCTGTTGTTGCTTTCAGAATGATCAGATTGGGTGCCGTCTATATCACGGTGAGAATCCATGCTTCTGTTGCTGTCAACATTGGAGGAAATAACATCAACTTGATGCTTAAAGTTCCTCTTTTGACACCGGATCTTGCTGAAGCCTTCATTTCTTTGCTGCAAGGTACAAACTTTTTGCTTAGGGGTGGAACTTAGGGACAATGACTCTGATGATTGCTTGTGTCGTCTTCTTTTACTTTTGGACTCTGATGATTGGTTTATAGGTGAACGCTTCTCAAAACCAAACTTATTTTGTACTCTTGGGCTTCTAGTCTCTGCTGTGTGGCTGGAGTTATTGGTGTCCTCTCCATTGATGACCTGAGGGACTTTTGAGGCTTGCATTAATTTTGAAGTTTTCTTCATGTTACTCTTATCTGCAGAATGGAAACGTTGACTAAATGAATTTGTTGGACCGGTTCCTTTTGCGGCTTGACTTTCAAGATTGTCAAGCAATCTTCCATCTTTGGGATCATTGGTAGAAAACTTGATGCGGCCTGATTTGCCATTAGTCATTTCTTTGGTAGCGACATTGGATGTCCTTGAGATTTGTGCTGGCTTCATGATGATAATTGGAAACTTTCTACCCCGGGGTGAACTTGAAATATCATCAGTGACAAATGTTGGGTCGGTCTGTTGTCTTGGGGTCTGTAATTCCGAGCTTTCACTGAGACCTCTGTCAGAAGGGTAATTTGTTTCCTGGTCTCTTGTAATATCTAGTGAATCTTTGTATCTCTGCATTGCTTCCAGAATCTGCTTAAGGGCTCTGAGATCCTTTCCTGAATTTTTAAACTGAAGATCTGCAATCCTTTTCTCAATTTCACCATATACAGAGTGGGAGGGTTTTGAAGCTGTTGTCGAAGTCTCACTTCCCTTGGAAACTTGTAAATCAGGATCTTGGCTTGCATCAGGTTGCCTCCATGGGATTGGTTCAAGTGAAAATCGTGAATCTGGTGTCGCATTTCTGATTAAGGCATTGTCCCTTCTAGAAGTCCCCAAGCACTGGTTTCTTGTTATCGGGGAAACTGGACTTTGGTGTTGGTTATATCCATCACTCATGCAAGACATCTGCGAAGAAGTATCGCAAGCTTGTGTGCAATCTGGGAGTTCTTCCAGTCCCATTAACTTTGCTACAACACTCGATGCTCTCTTAGGAGTTTCCGGTTCTTGCTGTTGCTGCCTAAGCATTGTGCTCGAACTCTCATATCCTTTCTCTGCACCCTTCATGAGATTTTGAGATCTTGTTGCTCCGCTATAACTCTTGTTGGATCCTTCTCTGCTGTCCAAGGAAAGCCTTGGGATTTCCTTGTGCTTTAATAATTGTTGCATTTC
>NC_029781.3:99649218-99650427 GCF_000817695.3 Arachis duranensis
GGCGAATCCCATGGCCTTCCCCAAGACTTAGCAAGATTATGGAGGGGTTCATTGGTGACAATGCCTCTGCTATTGACAGATTTAGGCAACTGCAAAGGCCGGGGAGAGTCGATGTGTTTCAAGATACGGCCCTTCTTTTCCTCTTTAGCTGCAGTTTTGACTGATAACCCTCGTGGCTCTCTCTGCATTGAGTCTTTGACAATATCGTGGAAATCCAGGGACTGATGAACTGGGGTGTCGGGTTGTTTTACTGCTTTTGGATTGGAGTTTTCTTGGATCTTGATTTGGCTGAGAATTGTTCTGTTGAACTCTAAGGATGACATGCTAGATGAGCAAGAGGATGATGAGTTGGAAGTTCCCGATGATTCTGTGGAGAATTGTTGATTCTCTCTTGCAACCTTCACATTATTGTTGGCCTGAAATTACATTCAAATATTTAATTGTTTCTGAAATTTTTCTCTGATCACTATTGAAATTTCTGGTATCTACTCACCATTGCATTTAGCATCTTATTATTCAGCTCTTTGGCTTCATTTCTTGTTTCACCTGGGAAAGGGAAGGAAGTTTTAGTAGGAAGTATATTATATATATTAAAAAGGGTCTGAAGAAAGGTTTGCCATTCATGATATAGTCCCTAGAAAAGCAGAAGATATCCATAAATATAACTGTATACGAATTTAAGTTGAGCATAAACAGGGAGCACTTTTATTTATCACAGAAATATGGGGTGTCTATTGCTCAGAAGCTTTAAAATACTTGTGGAAAATCCCAAATCTTATATTTGATATATTATTGTTATTATTAATTATGTATCACTTGGGAATGTATAAATTCTTCTAGGCTTTATAAGAACTTCAAGTACTCAACACGTATAGGCAAACAAATCAGTAAAAACTCAGAAACAGGAGAAACTTTTTTTTTTTTTTTGTTTAAACAACACTGGTGAAGGGTGTTATTCTAAAATTCAGCAATTTTCAAAAATACTTTCTCTAATATCTGAACATTCTATTTCAGGCCACGAAACAGGTATGAACCTCCAAGAAAATTTCCAAGAGACTTTCTCTAACCAAATATAATTTTTAAGGTAACTTTCGGAAAAAGGATAAAAAGCAGAGTTGCTTCAATTTCAAAATAGATAATAATATTACCTCTCTCATGCATACAGCCAAATAAATAAATAAGATTAAAATTTAAAAAAAAAGAGCCTAG
>NC_029781.3:99650475-99650795 GCF_000817695.3 Arachis duranensis
TTATCAGTGATTAGGTTGTTTTTTTTTTTTCTTTTTTCTTCTTCTTTTTTTTAAATCTCGTTCATAGTGCGCTTAAGCCTTGACAATTATTATCAATAGAAAAAGTGAAAAGACAGGAAATGAGAGAACTATGTGAAAGTAAATAATTAATTAGCTATTTTAAACTTAATAATCAATAATTAATTATAACATGTCAATGTCAATGTTAGTATTAGTGTTTAATTCTAATTTTCAGCACTAATCAAAATAATTATAAAATTATCCACACATCAATGTTCTAAAACACAAGTATATGAAACTAAATTAACACTTATCAGTCA
>NC_029781.3:99650854-99651284 GCF_000817695.3 Arachis duranensis
CTTATCAGAAATCAAAATTCATATGTAACAGAAGGAATAAAAGAAAATACGTCAGTTTCAGAAAATGTATGTACCAGGTGGAGTAGTATTATTATAGTTGTTGTTTGTAAGGAACCAGTGACGATGATCAAAGAGCTGAAAGAATCCACTGATGCACCCCATCTGCTTCTTCAAATCTGGATTCTCTTCCTTCATTGATGTGAAAACCTTCTTACTAGACATTCCTGTATTTCAAAACCTTATAAGTTAACTAACTATATACTATTATTATACAATACCATGTCCTTGTTTGGTACTTCTATGAATATTGTGAAGGAAGAGTTTGAAATAAATGTGTGAAGGTGAATAAGAAAAGGCTTAGGAATATAACAATACAGGGCATTGAATAATGACTACAGAATGAACTTGCATAATGAAAATGGATGAGGAT
>NC_029781.3:99651322-99651594 GCF_000817695.3 Arachis duranensis
AGTTGAGTTTAATTTATTGAGGTACATGGTTACATGTGTATGCATGTGAACAGAAGAGAATGTCCATGGAATCATCAAATAATAGATATTAGATAAGAATGAGACATTACACAGAAAATTAAACTACATAAATTAGATGTTGGGTTTTCACATAACAGCCGTGAGAAACTATATAAGAATATATATGTAACTTTGTGCAACATGCATAAGGAACAAAAAGAAGCAGTGAAAACCAAGTAATCCACCAAAGTGCAATTGTTATACTGCCACAA
>NC_029781.3:99651685-99657563 GCF_000817695.3 Arachis duranensis
AATTTCTATAGTAGGAATATATAAGGAGCCTTAATGACAAGATTTTAATTACATTAAGCAAGAGATGAGAAAGATAGGCGCTTCTTGGAAAATGATAGGTTATTAGAAGTAATAAATAAATTAGTAAGTTTTAAATTTTTTATTTTTTTACAATTTTGTTAAAAAAGTGGTAATTTGATTAATAAGTTGTTTTTTAAATTTGTATCATTAATATAAAATATAATTGATAAAAAAGGATAAAATACTTAATTTACTAAAAAGTATTTAAAGATGAGCCATATATATAACATATATTAAATAAAAGATTATTTAATTACTAAAAAATATAACCTTTCTTATTTAATAAGAGACTAACAATGTGTGGGTCAATTTAACAGTAGATGATAATAACAATATAGTAATAAATTGGTCAACATACATTTTGGTTCACGCTTCCACTATTGATAAATAATTTTCATGTTCAAAGTTTTTATTTCGGTAAAGATAATTCGTTTCTTGAAAAAAAAAATTAGATTACATTTTGTTCTTTTAGTTATTAATTTATATATATACTCAATAATTTAGAATAACATACAGCAAGAAAGAAAGAAATCTTATAATGGAGAAAGAAAGAAAATAAATGAGACAATAATTATGTAAAATAAATTTGATCTTTTATAATGATAATAATTTCCAATCATGTAAATTTTTAAAAACAAAGAATTATTTTTAAACAAATATAATAATGATTAATTAATGAGTAAAACAAACTTTTCTAAAATATGACTCAGATCTGCTATAGGTTCATTTCCTAGCAATTCTATTTAGACAAAACAACGTGGGTGGGTCTCTGCCTCGCAGCCTTGGACCTCTCTAAATTCTAAAGCATCATGTGGAGCTTGTCAGACGAAAAAAATAAAAATAAGTTGAGTGGACTTTGTATCAAAATAAATAAATAAATAAAAGAAATAAAATAAAAAAATGTTTGGAAAAATCAAAACTCAAGTCATGAATAACAACTTGAAAAAATTAACTTAAGTTGATCAAATGATTAGTTTGTTTGTCTATTTAAATTTCGTTTTATGTATGTACGCAATAATTTATTAACTATCAATAAATTTTAAATAAAATTTTAATTTTGCGATAGATTAATATTTATCCCGACGGATTAAAAGATGCCGTAAAAAGAAAGAAAAAATCATCAGCAGAATAAAATCGAATTAACTAATGTAAGCCTAAACTTGAGTTTAATAGTTTATGAAGTTATATCCCTTCATAAATTCAATACACTACACATGCAATATGTCGAAGTTTACTATTATTTAAATTATAATAATCATGATTCTTGGCGTTATACCATTGTAAAATCATGCTGTCTAATCGCAACAACAAACTTATCCATAACGAGAGCAAGAGTCACATAGCCAAACTCATGCAATATCTCGCACCTCGCAATAATTTTAGTTATTTTTTCTAATAATATTAGCTTTTGCTTCCAAAATTGATATTTCATTGTAATTGAACAAGTTATTTTTATAATTAAATTTAATAATATCTTTTTTTTTATCTTTTAACTAAAGTTTTTAATTAATTATTAATTTAAATTATTAAATTAATTTAATTTAATTTAATTATTAAAATAATTTAGTCATATAGTATTACCAATATCTGTAACAACAAAAATTGACTAAAATGGTAAAAGTTTTGAATAGTACCTTACTAAAATATAAGAGCATTTCTAATATTAGTTTTAATTTTATTTTATTTTGAGTCTTATAAGATAATACATAAATATTTGTGGAACTATTTACTATAAATAGTAATTTGAAATTAAAAATAAAATTTGCCTCTCTAATGTTTGTTAGTTTTAATATAATTAGAATTTTATATTATTTTTAATTATTTTTATTAATATAATTATACGAGTAATAAAATTTTATTAGTTTTTTTATTAGAATGATATCGTATCTCTAAGGTGATATCAATTTCATTTCATTAATAAACTCTAATACAGATTTTAATTTTAAATTAATTCATTTATTGAAGATATAAAAAATAATACTCTAAAAATACTCTATTAAAAATCTCTAAGTATATGATTTTTTTGGGGGAAAAAAACAGCAAGGAGAATCAATTGGTAAAATATTTATTGAACTTAAATGTGTTTTGATTTTAGTAAGCTATCAATTATCATATATGAATTTACCTCATTTTATTTAAATAAAAATATATTTAAATACTCATTCTTTTTAAGAAAAAAACATATTTTTTAAATTAGTTACACTATGACCACACTATTACAAGTAATTTAGAGATGTCAGATAATAAAAAAATTATCTAATCATATAATAAACTAAAAAATCTCAAGAGAACCATCAATACAAAAAACTAACTATTATAATGGAAGAGTTCAATCCTTCATAAAAAAATTTCAGGTGTTAATTTTTGAGAGAGATTTTTTTTTTTTCAAGTATCTAAACGCTAATCTTTTATAATGAGGTATTCTCGTTTCTGATTCTTCTCTTGCATAAGATATCAAGAAGGAGATATTATTGGACAACAATTTTATTATTCTTTGTTCAACTCCAGTCTAATCAGAACTGTGGAAAAGCATCCGACAAAAACACTGAACCTCCATCTAACTATACATTATAGTCAGAATCCACCTCAAACTCAAAGAAGAAGTTATTAATAATTGAGTTCAATGTACTTTAGATAAATGAATGTACCTCTTGACTATACGCATGGTTTTGGGTTAAGGGTGGTCCAATAATGTGGAGACACTAGCTAGGGTAGACTACCCATAATTATATCAGAGATGTTAAGCCAACTAAACTTTTTTTTTTATTAAATTAAATTTATATACACGTATTTATATTCTCATTTTTATTTTCATTCACTTTTTTTTTTCATAACTTTTCATTATTATCATCATTGTGATATCATTTTCATGATCTTTTACTACATCTTTCTTCTCTTTTATCATTATCATCTTAGTTTAATATCACACAATCAGTTTAATGAAAACAAAAGTAACACAATACAAAAATTTTAGGACAAGTTACTCAAATAAAATAATTATAAATTAATATTACTAAATTACACCCTTTTTTTTACTCAAAAAATAAGAAGCAGCGATTTCTGAAAAAGTGTGACAATGTATAAACCGCTATAAACAGTAGCGGTTTATGTGAGGTTTATCTTTAATCTTTTTTTAATAAGGTAAAAAAATTATTAAATATTAAATAGATAAGAATTATATTAGATGCAAGTAATGTCAATTGAATTGTTAAAATTTCTACTTGATTTGCACTAAAATATAAATAAATATAATTTAAATTATAAAATTTTTAAAAAGTAATACTTTTTTAGAAGATTAAAAAATAAATTATAAAACTTGCTATATGAGTACATATGAAAATTATTCATTTAAATTTAAAGAATAATAATACTATTTTTAAATTATATCTTTTCATAATTTAAAAAAATTTTAAATTGATTAAATTAAAATAAATTAAATTAAAAAAATAAAATTAACATAATTCAAGTCGATTAAAATCATATTACAAATATTTATTATTATTTTTTTATTTTTAAGAGTTGGATCCCATCATTCCCACTGCTATTATTGTTATGGGACGGTTACATTCTCTCTTCATTCCGTAACCATTTTGGTGACCCCAAGAGCTTGTGGGGGAAGAAAAGCTTTGTTACAAAAGGTGCAATTGTACTAAGTTTTCTTCTTTTGCGAATCCTGCCTACCAATGACGAGTATTTTGTCAGGGTTGAATTTCTATTTTTCAGTAGAATTACTGCCATCTTCAGTAACAGTAGTAAAACTATCTTTATTAGAATTCTTAGAACCATCATGATCATGGTCATCTTCTAACACGTTGCTTTGTGCTTGTTATTCATGTTGTTTGAAATATTTGGTTCATGGAATAAGATCCTCTTATTCTTGTTCATTTCATCAAAATTAACCTTCTCTTTACCCTTCTTGTCAGGCTGTTTTGCTGGGGAAGAAGAGATATTGTTTGACATGGTTGACACAAACATCTTTTATGGTATAGAATAAAAGATACTTTTAGTATGATTTTAATCGATTTAAATTATGTTATTTTTTAATTTAATTTATTTTAATTTAATTAATTTAAAATTTTTAAATTATTAAAAATATATAATTTAGTTTACAAACTTTTAAAAGTTTAAATAAAAATAAAATAATATTATCATTTTTCAAATTTAAATGAATAATTTTCATATGTACTCATATAGCAAGTTTTATAATTTATTTTTTTTAAATCTAAAAAATGAATTTAAATAGACGTTATTCATTTTTTTTATTCATATAACAAGTTTGGTATTATTTTTTTTATTTTAAAAGTTTTATAATTTAAATTTTATTTATTTAGAAATTAAATTTAAGTGGACAATACTTATTGATATAGTGTATTCATATAGTATATTTGGTATTATATTTTAAATTTTAAAAATTTTATAATTTAAATTATATTTTTTACATTTTAGTGTGGATGGAAATTTTGACAATCCAATTCACGTTGAATCTCTATTTGCATCTAATACAATTTTTATCTATTTAATAAATTTTCTTTTTATCTTATTAAAAATTGTCAAGGATAAATCTCACGTAAATCATTATTATTTATAGCGGTTTATACATTGCCACACTCCTTCAGAAACCACTGCCTAGAGAGGTTTCTACATGCACCATTTTGAACGTAAATTGCGACGGGTACCAATAGCTTTTTATATAGATATATAAAAAATTACAATTACGTCTTGAGTTTGAAAAAGTTGTAATATGGGTAATATTAATTTGTAATTATTTTATTTGAGTAACTTGTCCAAAATTTTAGGTTATTAATGACATAAAAATTCAGTTGAAAACAATATAGTACGAAAATTTTGATAAATAACACAAAATTTTAAAGAATCACATGTCTAAAATATTAATTCATTCAACTATTAAAATAATTTAAATGTGTTTTGGAATAAAAACAAATAACAATTTATTATAAATGACACATAAATAATTAAACCTTTTATATATGAATTCAATACCATTCAATTAGTTTAATAATGAGAAAAATTAGTTAAAAAATTATTCATATATATGACTGTCAAAAAAATTTTTGTGTCAAAATTAAAAGATTTTATATGTCACAGCTAAAAAAATTTTGGTACAATTTTTTTAATAAATTCTACACAATTCAAAATCCTCCCCCTCATCATCATCATCATCATTATATTCTCATAATTTTTCTTATTTCATTCTCTTAACAAAAATCTATGTTACGATTAAAAAATTTCGATATCAAAATTAAAAAAAAAAATCCTATGTCATGATTAAAAAATTTCAGTGTTATTTTTTTGGATGAATTATGCACAATTTAAAATCTTCTATTCTCTTTCTTTTTTTATCATCATTATCATCTTTTTTTTTCTTCTTCTTGTTTTTTTATTTATAATTCTTCTTATATCTCACTCTCTTAATAAAAATACAAATAAAAAAAATTAAATAAAAAATGTTGAGAAAAAAAAATATGGCAATAATAACAAAAATAAAAGAACAATAATGATGAGAAAATATACAGAAAAAAATGTGATTTATGTATATGTAGTATAAATAATTTTTATTGAATTTAAATTAATTTAATTAAATTTAATTGACAAAAATGCTTAGATGATAATGAATCTGTAATTATATATGCTATAGGAATGGAAAGGCTCATACAGTCGCTTTATTATCTCTAAAATGATACGAAACTATACATTAAATAATCAATTGAGAGAGAAGGGGTCCTATGGCAAGAAAAAATTGCTGCTATGTGGTTTTCGCCGCAACTTTTCGTCCCTTATTCTCATTCTGCCACTCTCG
>NC_029781.3:99657639-99661432 GCF_000817695.3 Arachis duranensis
CTCAACACAGTTATAATTAAAAAAAATCACAAAAACAGAAATAAAAGATAAATAAATAAGATCATATAAGGTATTACTACATGTCATTTAAGGTATCTCCAATACATCTCTCATTTTCTTTTGTCATTGGAGTAAAAATTGAGACCAGGGGAAAAGATCGAATCTCGGTTGAGTGAAAACGTCTCATTTCTCTTTTCATATTTTAATAATATTTATCCACCAATTCTGTTATGTCTATATTTTGTAGGGTAATTAAAAACTATTTTGATATTAGACTAAACGAAATTTTTTGTCAAAAATTTTAAAAAATAACTTCTAAATTTTATTTTTTTTAGTTTTATCTTAAAATTTTTGCTTTATGTCAAATATACTCAAACAGCTAATGTTTTAAAAAATTTAGGAAAACAATACTTGACAACTAAAAGTCAGTAACAAAATTTTGTGTCTAACTTGTTTATTTATGTTAAAAATTGTCCTTATGAAGTTATTTCTGAATTGATCATAAACCTTTTTAAAAATTAGTTATCAGAAATATATTTAATACGAATCAAAATCTTTTTATAAAAATATTGAAACAAAATAAAATTTAGAAGTATTTTTAAAATTTTTTACAAATTTCATAAACAAAAAATATATTTTACTCTTGATATTAATATTTTTATTTATTTTATTAATTACAAAAATAATTTAAGTATACCTTTAATTAAATAATAAATATACGGATATCACAAGAAGAGTGTTTACTATGTATAAATAGTATTATTGTTTATCAATTATTAAATTTACCAATATCATATTTTAATAATATTCTTTTAAGTAGGGATACAATTGATATCTAGAATCGTTTATCCATGGAGATGCTGTTTGTGAATCTTCACTGTCATTAATTTTTAGATAGTTTAATTTATTCTATTAATCTTTATAATTTTGTTAAATATAATTTATAATTAAATTTTTATATTTTTATTTTAATTGAGTCTTATATTATTTTTAATTTTGTAATTAGATTTTTGTCAATGTAAAAAAGATTAGAATTAATTAAATATTTATTTACAAATTGAAAATACATACTCACAATTAAGAATTAAATTAAATTTTTTATTATATATTTTTTTAAAATAATATTATATTAATTTTAATATTTTTTATACAAAATGACTTAATTACAAAGTTAAAAGTATTATAGAAACCTAATTAAAAAAAGTATAAAGATTTAATTATAATTTTGGTAAAACTAGGGACTAATAAAATAATTAAACATTCATACAAAAATAACCTAATTATAAAATTAAGAAGAATGTAAAAATTTAATTAAAAAAAGATGTAGAAACTCAACTAAAAATTTGATAAAACTCAAAATTCTAAATTCTAAATTATAGAATAATTAAACCGATTTAAATAGATGAGTTAGATATGTTACTTATGAATTTTTTATTTTTTGTTTTTTATTTTCTCAGAGCAAAATATATATCCATAGAGTGAGAAGAAAGTTGGAAAATAGCAAATAAAACAAAACAAAGCAAAAGCACAAGCCAAGCCAGAGGGGCAAAATCAAACCAATCAGAGTGATTAATGTTGCTTACACAATCAAACAAACAAACTTATCAATTTATGCACATTTTTATAGTGCCAATGCTTTACAGCATGTCTGGAAACAAATTTAAGGGGCAAAAAAAAATTACTGTTTTTGTTTGTTTGATTGTCTTGAATCGATCTTGTGAGGGGTGAAAATTTTTTATTTTATTTTTAATTTTAAAAAATTATTTTGCATACTAAAATTTATTTTGATCAAATTAGTTCTTAATTATTCCCTAAGTAGAATCAATCTTATTAAATTGAATAAAAAACACGAAAATGAGGAGAAATTGAAAATGAAAAGAAAGTAAGTAACTAGCGGAAATACTTAGTTCAAATTAATGTTAATTATTTTCATACTGTTTTTAAAATTTCCCTTTTAATTAAAGAAATAACTGTATGCATGAGAGAGGATTTCTTTTTAAATCACTGTGAAGATTCAAATTTTAGTCCGCATCCCACAAGCTTATATAAATTGTATTTTTTTTTTCCTAAACAAAAAACCTAGAAACAACTTAGGGTATATTTCGTTTAAGTTTTAGGGGCCGGGGAACTATTTTTGAAAAATTAAATTAAAAATAACATTCAGATAAATTAATTTTAAAAGAATTAAATTTTCTTTGAATATGTTACAAATAAAATTATAAAATTAATTTTGTTTGGAAAAGATAAAATCAGATTACTTTGCTTTAATTTTGAAGATATAATTAGCACATTGCATACTAAAATAACTTTAAAGTAAATTGAAACATTCTCAAATAATAATGTAGATGAAGTAGCACTTCACTTGTTGCCACCAAAATTCAATTTAGGCAACAGAATCTGATGATGGTTTAGTAGGAAAAAGTTAAGAAAGTCTATGCATGTCCAATTACTGTACAATCTCATTCTTAATTATTCACAATAATAATTAAATTTGTTCAGGAACAATATCCTCTTAAGTTAAAAAAAAGTTAGTAAAATAAAGAGTTAATCACTTTTAAACTAAAATTAATAGTAATTAATCTCTCACTTTATTAATTTTTTATTTTAGAGGATTTAAATTCTAAGTTTAGGTCCTCTAATTATAAACCAAATAAGATTTTATTTCAGTTTTGTTTCCAAAGTTTTAAAGTTTGCATAAATTGTATTTTCGACAGTTAAATTTTTAAGAAGTATAGAACTATTTCAATTATAATATTTGACAAGTAGGAGCTAATAATAAGATTTTGTGTCTGATTTGTTTGTATTAAAAGTTGTCTTTATTGTTAAATTGATTTTAAGTTTTTTAAAAAATTGATTGTTCTATTAAAAGTATATTTAATACAAATGATTTTTTTTAGATAAAATAAAAAAAAATCAATTTTAATAGTATTTTTAAATTTTTTTTGATAAATTTCAGAGAAAAAAAAATGTTTTGCCCTTTTAAATATTATCCTCATGCATGCACGCTCATAGTTGCACAATTATTAATGGGGTTCTGGCTTTAACTTCTAGGATGATCGATGATGACCCTTTATATAGTGTTTTAGTTTAGTCTATTTAATATTATTGTACTAATAAACAAGGACAATATAATTGAAACCAACAAGCTAAGGTACATTTCATGCTTCTTATACCTCTTTTCATGTGCACTTCACTTATTTCTCATTTGTCTTGGTATAATTGAACATAAACATTAATTAACTTCAATTTGATAAAATAAATAACTTTATTTAGCTGTATAAGAATTAACTTTGATTTAATAAAATTTAAATTATTATGTGCATAATTATTGTGTTCCTATAACTAAAACAATAGCTTCTGTTTTGGTCGTGCTAGTGTTTCCAAAATTGATACACAAGCTTCCCACGTTGTACCAAAAGGTACAATAATGCTAATAATGAACCGCTTATGTAGCTTCTTCTTAATTAAAATTGTGCATAATACTATAATGGGAGTCGCTCAGATAAAGACGCCGAAACATTTTTTTATAAAGATATTTTTTAATAATTAAAATTTAACACATATAATTGATTAAATCGTGTTATTTTTATTAAAATTAGGCTAAACAAATTGATTTGACCAAAAAATGATGAATCAAATCTTAAACTGGTCTAAATTAATATTATTTTGATAGAAAATGACTACAATACCCTATTATAGAAAATAACTAAAATACTTCTATTATATATATTAATTTTGAAAATTTTAAATTTTAATCCTTTATTTTTCTATCATAGGATTAGGATTTATAATT
>NC_029781.3:99664020-99672704 GCF_000817695.3 Arachis duranensis
AGAAACCTAATTAAAAAAAATTATAAAAACTTAATTACAAATATGATAAAATTATAAGGACCAAAAAAATAATTAAACCAATTTTTTTCTATTAATAGTTTCATTCACTTTCGTTGTCATAGGAGAAGACAACATTAATGATTATATCTCTAATACTTTCTTTCAAACAAGAGCCCCTTTTGAATTTATTTAATTTTTTGCATACGCCTTCTTTTCTTCTATATTTGCCTTATGCTATTATTTTTTTTTGGATTTACCAAAGATCAAACTCTAGATCCTTTTGAATATAAAACTCTGATATTATATCATGAAAATATTTATCCAAAAAATTTAAACTGATAGAAAAAGACAACATTAATAGTTATATCTCTAATAGGCAAAAAATAGAATTAGATGAAAAATAAATATTTTTACTTAGTTTAAAAAGAATATATATTAGAATCCTACCTCCTCTTCCAGTTAGGAAAAAAAAATTCTAAATCGAACCAAGTTCCATATTTAATTCATTAATTCTTTATATGATACAATGACAACAATTCTTTATTGAGTATATACCTATTTTAGTCCTCAAAAAATTTTAAATTGGACACTTTAGTCTCTAACTAAAATTAATTACTCAATTGGTCTCTAACAATTAATTCCGTCAGTCACATAGGTCCTTTACTCCGTTAATTCTAACGGAGGATAAAATAGTCCCTGACAACTCTAACAGGGGACAAAATGGTCCCTGACAGTTCTAATAAGGGACAAAATAATTCCTGACCCCTTTATTCGAAAACAATACTGTTCTTCCCCAATTTTTATCATATCTCGCATAACCCTAACATTCATACTCTCCTTCTTCACCTTCACAGTCTTCTTTTCCATATTTTCCTTCCTCCTCTTTAATTCCAAGATTAAGCCATGGTATAATTGTCACACGTGTCGCACCTACCTCAACATGTCATGGACCACACACATCCTAAATCCTTGTGACTAGTACATCCACCTCCTCTGCACTTCACCCACCAAAAGCATCCACTTCCACGTCTTCGATAACATCACCTCCAACCCCGACATGTCCACGACATCCTCAAGACCAAGTTCCACAACTACTCCAAGGGCACGCCTTTCTCCACTCTTCGGCAAGCAATATAAATTGTTGGACATTAGGACATCATGAGAAAATTCTTCTTCGACATCATATGCAAATTCTCATTTAAAATAGATATGAAGTGCTTCATTCCTTCTTTTCCAAAGTCCAAGTTGGCAGACAACTTCGACCTCGCATCCAAGCTATCAGTACAACGAGCAATGTCGCCGTTGCCGCTCATTTGAAAACTGAAGCGATTACTGAACATTGGTTTGGAGAAGAAGCCGAAGAAAGCGATCGGAGTGGTGAACAATGTGGTCATGGAGATGACAACGATGACAACGGGTCTTAACAAATCAGACTTGCTGTCTAGATTCATGGGATCCGTCGAAGACGATAACTAGTTGAGAGACATAAGCATTAGTTTTCTGAGTATGAATTGGTTGAGAACAAGTTGAGGATTTTTTTTCTTGTGAATATTAAATTTACAGAGTGTGCATGGTGTAGTTTGAAGTTACAGTGTTAGACTGCTAGTGTTATACGAGATATGATGAAAATTGGGAGAGAACAGTGTCATTTTCGAATAGAGGAGATCAGGGACCATTTTGTCCCCTGTTAGAATTGTCAGGGACTATTTTGTCCTCCGTTAGAGTTAACGGAGTAAAGGACCTAAGTGACTGACGGAATTAATTGTTAGGGACCAATCGAGTAATTAATTTTAGTTGAGGACTAAAGTGTCCAGTCTAAAATTCTTTGAGAACCAAAATGAGTATATACTCTTCTTTATTTATACTTCTAAAGAACAAAGTAATTCTAATAGACTTAATTAATATCTCTCTTAATATTATATTATTGTAACAGAATATGTGTATTATATATGATATTTTTTTTCTAGCAAAACTTTTTCTTAACATTATTCAAGATTGAAGTCTACTTTGAATGATTTGTGCAAATTATTTATTACCTCGTTGAATAAGACGCTCTCTAGGTGGAGGCGTGTGACATCTCATGTTGTAAAAATGATTTATTTCAAAGTAAAAAAAAGTCAAATCATCATTTGATTATTATTGCTGCACATTCCTAAAGTCATGCATTGTTTGAATTTTTTAAAAGGAGGCTAACACGACCACATGGGAAAGTGGAATCGTCACGAGGCACACCTTACTTTTTGGCATGGACAAACTCATTATAAGTAACTAATTAAAGGTCGATCCAAGTAGAAGCTTTAGTTTGATCTCATTTATAATGGTGTATGATTGCTTGCACGTGATATTTCCATGTAATCTAATATGGTGTAGGGATCGGAGAATTTTATCATTATAGTTGGCCTTCTTTTGTTAAGAGACTGATTAAACAACAAAGAAAATGACGTTTTATTATGTTGAAAATAATAATAGAGAATCAAGGTGTGTAGTATATCTATATGATCTGATCATTACAAGAAAAACGCGATTTATTAGCGACAATTTTTAAGATTTTGTGATCATTTTAAACTACTACTAAACGAATTCGTTACACTTGGTTGATAGTTATGTTTTAAGAGACTGGCAAATGGATTTGTAACTCCATCCATCAATTGCTAAATAGATAATTGATTTGTGACTGACACTATTTTTTTAATAGTTTTAAAAAATAAAAGTGCAGCATCTCTACATAAGATTTAAAAAAAATGTTAAACTACCATGATATCTTCCATTTTTTTTAAGGTTTAATTATTTTGCCTATTTCTATAATTTTATCGAATTTTCAATTAGATCTCTATATTTTTTTTAAATTGGGTCTCGAAACTAATAGTTTTTTTTTAGTTAGGTCTTTACTGTGAAAAAATCATTTGGTTTAACAGAATATTCCATTTCCAAATTAAAGATATCCTCAATTTTTTTCTAAATCTCTAATTGTGTCTCCCTTTTATTTTTATAAAGACAATTAATCCTCTCGCTCATCGTCTTCCTTCTCTCTGTCTCCCTCCTCTACTCCTGCCTTTCCCTCTCACACCCTCACTCCTTCCACCTCTGCCGCACCCCTCCTTCCCCCTCCCTCCACTCCAATTCTATCCCAAGACCTCTCCTTCCACCTCCCGAGCTCGACTTTGATGACCAGAACACAAGGGAAGGAAGGAAAGGAGGAGTTGGAGAAATTGCGCGCGAAAGAGAACATTTGAATGAAGTTCATCACATTGAAGAAGTTCATAGGTGTCGACGCGCTAAGTAGCGGTGATGTTGGCAATGAAAAAGGTCCAAATCCATGTGTTTTCTACTAAAGAAAAGTTCGGAAATATGATGGAATTTTCACTTAAAAAAGCCCCCAGATTAATTGTGTCGATCTTCGAGACGGCCTCCAACGATGTCACCTTCGACTTCTTCACATTCATTATAATCACGAGTCAACTGCTTCGATCTAACATGAGCATTGTCAAATCCTTCTTCGGCCACCCTCCACATCTTAAGAGAGAGAAAGACAGAATGAGAGAGAGAGACCGCAAGAGAGAGATCACGTTGCGGGGAGAAAGAAAGGGGTCGAGGAAGAGCGAGGCAGTGGTGCGTAGGTGACGCCACTGCTGCCATCGTTGTTTGAAGAGGTCACCGGCGAGCTACTTTCTTCTCGTCCATTGTCAGTGTTTGCCATCTCAGATTCGGTCTCTGTTTTATTTTGTTTTGTTTACTTTTTTTCTGCTTCATTTTACTTATGTTTCTGCTTTATTTTACTTTTTTTTTTCATTATGATTCTGTTTCTATTTTTACTTTTGAATTGATTTTATTTCTATCCAATGATTATGTTAAAAAAAATGATTGTGCTAAAAGATTTTAATTATGAGTCTGATTATGTGTGTTTGCTTGTAATTAAAATGATTATGTTTTGGCAAAAATTCTACTTCTAATCATGCTAAAAATTAATTATGGCAAAAATTTTAATTCCAAATTTGTGTTGATTATGACAAAAATTATACCATAAAAAAAGAGAGCTTGTTGATAGAGGGAGAGTAATAACGAAGAAGGAGTGTGAAAAGATGGTAAAGGACGGTGAGGGTGGAAGAAAAAAAAATAGGTGAGGATAAATTAGTAAATTTATATTTATAAACCTTTTTTTAAATATTTACTGTTAATAAGGACTTAATTAAAAAATTTAATATGGTATAAAAACTCAATTAAAAAAAATATAAAAATTTAATTAAAATTCGATAAAACTATAAGTAACGACAGAATAATTAACCTTTTTTATATATTATAACTTATTTCCTTTACATCGATTAAACTTAAAATACTTGCATGAGAGAAAACTAAATAATAGACAATACTAAACTTGTAGGTCAATCAAATTCTTGCAACAAAAAGAAACACATACACCATACAAACACTTATTTTCGCCAAACTTATTGACCCTGTTAACGTTCTCTTATAAGTAATTAAGATAAAAGAATAACGTTAAAGAAAAATAAGATTTTTTTTTTAATTGTCCACTATATTTTTTGGTATAATAGATAACAAATTAATCTATCACGGATTTAAGTTCTGTTTAAAGATTTATCGTTAGTCAATGGATTGTTGTATGTATAAGACAAGATTCAAATTCGCGACACTTCTTTAAATGGATTGGACAAATGAGCTGACAACTCGACTAACCTAAATTAGTTACAAATTTTATTTAATCAAGCCTTATTAATTGAATAAATTGAATCATGTAGTTGTAACGTTTTTATATTAAAATTTATGTTACTTGTTTTTATTTGACAATATTATAATTTATGCTAACTTGACTGATCACTTCGAAGCTCCAACAAGACGATCAAAACATAGCTCTGATCTCCACATTCTAATTTCTGGTATAGCCTAAAAAACATGTCGCTTTTAAATTTGCTTCTATTTTCTAAGAGTTGATTAGACATTAGATGATGTATATCACATATATGTTGACTTATTAAGTAGTTATTAAGAATTCATTATGACGATGAACTAATGAATATGAACCTCCACATGTGGCACAATTACTACCTCAATTATGAACGTCCACGTGTTATTACTTCTTCCTCAATTCTAAAAAATAATAATCGTTTAAAAAAAATATGCTTATCAAAAGAATTAGGATAATTTATGCTAATAAAATGAATGGAGTTTAAAATTACAATGCAAATGTCCTTAATTAAAATTGGTTATACGTTCTGTTTTAAAATAAAATTGATTCAATTTATATTATTTACATGTATTATTTAAAATAATAATACATATAATAAATTCTGATTTAAGATATTCGTATAATTTTAAATTTTATTTATTTTATTACCGTAAATTACTTTTAATAATTAAATTATTTTATTGAACCCCCGTTTTACATATTATTGTATAGAATATTTGATCAAGAAGAAGAAAAAGGACCAAAAAAATTAAAGGAGACTTAGTTAAACTATGTTAAAAAATTATTTAACCACCTAATATTTTTATTTTACATAATTATTGATTGCAGAAATATTTTTATAAAATAATTATTTTTTCATACTAGTAACCATCAACTATAATAATTGGTCTAGTGAGTATGTGGCATTATATTAGAGAGATAGAGCTTTTCCGTGGCGCTAATAATAATGATGCATGTTATTATTCCTAGGAAGTGCTCAAAAAAGGGACCCTCTTATGGTGTGACTATTAAGCAACGGACACACCATGTTAGATTTGGGTTTGTATTAGCATTCATTATTATGAAAATATTGAACACATCCTTGTTCCCTTTATCACATGTATGTTGGTTTAATAAATTGCATGTTTAACAATCACCATTAATATCTTTTCCTCTTTCTTATTATATAGTGATGGGATATGACGCCTTGAATTGGAAGTTATAATGCATGCTTGCATGGTTATCTTTCACTTTCCTTAGAGGGTATCGAATAATATGATATTAATATATAAATTGAACATATTATTATTATTATTGTGAGTTCTGCTAATCAAAGTATACTTGCATTAAGATTATTAATATATAATTGAACATATTTTAATTAATATACAATTGAACATATTTTAATTAATATGATATTAATATATAATTGAACATATTTTAATTAAGATTATTAATTAAAATAGCATTTTTTATGGAGAAGTAATTTTTATATATTTAATTCATTGAAAACATTAAAACTTTATTTTATTTTTTATATTGTTAATAATTCCTTTAGAGTATTTGTTAGCAAAATAATAATAATAATAATAATAATAATAATAATAATAATAATAATAATTGAAGCTGGATATATATAAATCTTTTCATTAGATACTCACTGTGTGTGTGTGAGTGTGTGGGGTATCTGTCACGTGTAATTAGAATTATTGATAATATTGTAATAATTATCTGGTCATTGCAATCAATCTCAGTCAAAATATAATACTCTACAATAATGAATTTAGAAATATTTTAATAAGAGGCTTTTATCCATGGTTCTCTTATTTTTATCAGAATAAAAAGTTAATTAAATTTCTCTTCCATGTCTACAGAGCTAAAATAAGAATTCTTGCTTTGTAACACCTTCTAATGAAATCTCTGATAAAGACATATACTAAGGCAAATTAATTGAGTGGGGCAAAGCCAAATAGTGCTTGTGGACTTTGGCATGTATGCCAATCTAGTATTATTAGTAACCATAAGAAAGTATCAAGTTTTAATTAAGGTCTAATTAAGGAGACCTAAGCATGTGTATGACACTTCATATATGCCACAAAAAATGTTAAGGTTTGTATTTTTATTTTTAGAAAATTAAAAAATATAAAAACAGAAATCCTTAGGATAGTTTTTGTTTTAATAAAAATTTAGATAATTTGTCAGACCACCATGAAGTTGTAATTCACCAAATTACACCATTTTAGTGTAATTCATCCGCTCTATCACAATAACCAAATTAAAGTAAATAATGTATATAATAATTTCTTATTGTACTTCTAGTTATGTTCTTGCATTTGCGTGTATAATGCAAAGGGACTTATTTTATTTGACAATTTTTTGGATGTTAAATATAATGGATCGGATTATTTTTTATTGGTATTAAAAATATATTATACCATGGATAATATCTCATAGTATAATGAATTTTTTGTTTATTTTATGGGATAATTAGGAGATTATCTATAGTAAAACTCTTTACAATATATGAATGGATATAATTTTTTTGGTATGAATAGTTTGATGAACATAAATATTTTTATTTGGAAATTTTATTTGAACTATTGAATTTATGTTCTTAAGCTTGTGGCGCGAGTATTAGCAGGTATTGATTGAAATTTGAGCATAGGCTCATAAACACACATCTTTAGCTAATTTAATTCGTTGGAAAAGATAAATCAGTAGCTCTTTCTATTGTGCAAGTGGTATTGATTGGATTAGTCCATTTTTTTGTAGGTTATATATTTATTTATGTAGCATTCTTCATGGTCAGATTTTTTATTTGCATCTTTTCTTTTTATGGAGAACATTTTCTATATTTAATTTTTATTTATATTTTTATATTTAAGATCTGACTTGTATGGTTGATTGATATTAATAAAAAATTAGAGAGTCATTTAGATAAAGACGTTCAAAACGTTTTTTTTAAATATATTTTTTAATAATTAAAATTTAATACATATAATCGATTAAATTGTGTTATTTTTGTCAAAATTAGGCTAAACAAATTGATTTGACCAAAAAATGATGAATCAAATCTTGAACTGGTCTAAATTAATATTATTCTTTTTTATAAAAAATGACTACAATACCCTATTATAAAAAATGAATAAAATACTTCTATTATATATATATTAATTTTAAAAATCCTAATTTTAATCCTTTATTTTTCTATTCTAAATTAAGATTTAGAATTTTTAAAATTAATAAATATATATAAAATAATAATTACTACCGCGTAATAATGCATCTACATGTTTTTATTAACGTCAATTTTTAACCGAAAGACCAAAAATAATTTATCGAAATTTTAAATTATCTAAACACATACTTTATGAAATGATTAACGCATTTTTGTTGTCTAGGGCAACAAAATCGAGTTAGTAAATAATAATAGGTTAAAAAAATTTTCTTCAATATTTTATTTATTTTTATGATCAACAATAATAAAAAGATCCGTTTATCATTTTATACAAATAATTTATTCCATTTTTACAAAATAATAAAGGAGCACATTCAATATTTATTTGTGAATGATTAGTTGTCAATTCTTCCCTTTACCTTATGTAACATCCTGTTTCTGACAAATACTGTGTAAGAATATTTTCATGCAACACAGACATTAATTCTTACATGCACATTGCAAAGTGTGTGGAACAAAATGGTGTTGTTTAATTTGATGTACCTCAAAACAAAAAGAAAGCAGCCACGCAAAGAGAAAAATTGGTGTAGAACTAATGGATGCCAGCGTTGAAGAACATGGTTTCTGTTTTGTAACATCACCGACCAACGTGATTAGTTGTAGGAGATAATAGTTCAGAAGAATTATTGCCATCATCTGTCATATCATATGCATTCGTTACTTAAAATGTGATACATTATTATTGGGTGTATGTTATGATTAATTATATATTTTAAATCATTTTTATTATATTATTTTTATTTATATAATATTATAAAATTTGAG
>NC_029781.3:99672815-99685967 GCF_000817695.3 Arachis duranensis
CTATAATTTGATTGGTTATTAGAACTTTAAAATTATTATCATTTCATGTATTAAACATATATACTTAAAATTATTATATTATATAAAATATATAACGATTAAAAGACGATTTGGTCTCTACTTTTCTGAAATTACTCGAACAATTGCCAATAAACAATTATGATGATTATTTTTTTTAAATGAAATTATGATGATTATTATTAGAAACATATAAAATGGAACGAAAGTAAGGTACTGTGGTCTAGTACGTGCCGTGGCCCGTGGCATACTCCAAAGCCATAATTAAGGTGTTCATAAATGGGGTCATATTTAATTAGATTTAGATCTGATTTATAAAATATTAATTTTATTCTAAAATATATATTTTTATTAAAAAAATTAGACCAAACCAAATAACCTAAAACGTAACTCAAATCAGATTCAAAAAATAATACTGACAAATTTAAATTTGATAAAATATGCCTTATATTCATATCAAATATCATGTTGGACCGAATTTTAAACACTCGTAGCCATAATATGTGTTTGTCAAAAGTAGTTGATTGAAACTTGAAACACATAAAGTTATTATTATGGTAAAGTTTCACATGTATTTGTTTTCATATAAAGGTGTTAGTTGAAAATTATTAGATTATTTGATATATTTAACAAAATTATTATCTAAAAATTTTTAACTAATAACTTCATATAAAAATAACTACATATGAGTTTTTATCTATTATTAAAGACTTATTGCAATATTTAAATTTGCACATCTAAAGATAAGGATAGGGAACAAAAGATTCTATAAATCAATAATAAGTTAATGACACATCGGGTTAACAAAAAAATTGGAGAAAATCATATTAATTGATTATCAAGTGGCAAATCATAAAATGCGTTTAATGTTAATCGAAAATCTATTATTCATGCAAATTATTTAGGGTTAGCACAAATGCTCTTTTAACAACCAATAAGCGCGGGAAAATCTCTCTCTTACTCTCTGCTTAAAGTCCCACGAAATGATATTCAAATTAAAGAAATAAATTGGACGAATCGTTCTCGAACCATTAATTTTTTTTATTTTTATCTTTTAAAATTCAATGGCTATCATCTAATAGTTGTTGTCGTTAAAGATGACACATTAGACGGTCGCTTGGTATAAATGATGGAACCAAAATTCTAATATTAAAGGGCGAAGATTTTATAATTCTAATATTAAAAAATAGATAAATTTATATTAAATTTGAATTTGAATTTATCAATTATATATTTGAAGAAGTTGAAGGTGGAGGAGGAGGACCACGGCTCACGCCGGCCCCCCTTTAGTTCCGCCACTGCTTGGTAATATGATTGTGAATCCTAACTAACTGAAAACTTCTATTAGACCCCAAATTTATAAATCCTAATCCCCCTCCTAACTTGCAACTTGATGATAAAGCTTACAATTTTTGTGTATGCCCCACTATAAGAAATTAGGATTATCAGGGATAGTTACCAGATACATGCCTAACATACCAGGCTTAATACAACCTTAATGATAACAACTAAGAGGTGACAGCCAATGGATTTTGTAAAGAGAAATTTAGGGTTAATATTCAAATTCGTCCCTGAAAGATCACGCGATCTTCATTTTTGTTTTCGGATGATTAGTCTCTGAAAGATAAACTGTTAGTCAAATTAGTCCTTCCGTCAATTGTAAGATGACGTGTCACGTTAAGTGCCACGTGGCATGATGACGCGACACCTTACGTGGCAGGTCAGTGACACGTAGCATGCCATGTGGCACTTGACATGTAAAAAGTATTTTATTAGTCAAAATAGTCTTTGAAAATTTAGAGTAAGTCATTTTCATCCCTCAAATTTTAAAACTTAATTATTTAAATGAGTTTATCAAATTATTGTTGATTATATATTTAAAAATTTAATATTTTAAATTTTACTAAATAATATAGTAATTATTTTAAATTTTAAATCTTTTAAATTTTTTAAAATTATAATTTTTATTATTATTTAATTTATATAATAAAACTCAATAATTGAAAACTGGTTTATGGAATCACTTTTTGAATCTTAATATTCCAATATAATTTTTTAAATATTTCATTTAAAACAAAAATAATTTTATTTTAATACGAAACATATCTATTTAAATAATATAATAGTGCAGAGTAGTTTATATTATGCATAGGTATAATGTTTTCTATTTCATTTTATCTCATTGATTTGTGAAATTAAAAGAAAAATTATATAATCTATCTCAAACATATGAAACACACAAAAATTTATTATGATGTTTGCACGTATTACGCTTAAGAAGCAATTCATTTATAATAATAATAATTAAGCAACAAATGTTCAATATTTTGTAAAGTTTGGAATTGAAGCAAAATTTGTGGATCTTCTTGAATTTTGATTCTAAATATCACTACCATTACATCCTATAGGTAAGTAATACCGTAATGAAAAAAAAAGATGTAGTAGAAAAAAATAGTGGTATAAATTTGTTTAGGTTAACATACATAAATTTTGATTTTGAGCATATAACTTTGTTTAGGTTAATAAATACATATATTTCAATTTTGAATATATATATATATATATTCCAGCAAAATGCAATCATGTAAAAAAAAGATTTTAGAATAGAAAAGAATAAGAGAGATTTTGAGAAGAATTAAAAGAGAGAGATAATTTTATTGAAAATTTTTTTAAGAATAAAAGATACAATTATTAATGTTTTGTTTGTCAATTACATTTCTATTAAAATTAGTAGTATCAAAAAATATTTCAAATATAATATTTTGAAGAAAAAATAAAAATTATATAAAGACTAGTTTGACTAATTTTTAAAATTTGAGGGATGAAAATGACTTACGTCTGGACTTTCAAGGACTATTTTGACTAATAAAAAACTTTTTTACATGTCAAGTGACACGTGGCATGACACGTGGCATGACACGTGTCACTGACCTGTCACGTAGCGTGCCAAGTGTCACTGACCTGCCACATGGCGTGTCACGTCATCATGCTACGTGGCACTTAACATGTCACGTTATCATCCAATTGACGGAAAGACTAATTTGACTAACAGTTTATGAGGAATGAAAATGACTTACGTCTAGACTTTCAATGACTATTTTGACTAATAAAAAACTTTGCCACGTGTCACTGACCTGTCACGTGGCGCGCCAAGTGTCACTGACCTGCCACCTGGCGTGTCACGTCATTATGCTACGTGACACTTAACATGACACGTCATCATCCAATTGACGGAAGGACTAATTTGACTAACAGTTTATCTTTCAGGAACTAATTTGATTAAAAAAATCATTCGGAGACGAAAATAAAGATCGCGTAATCTTTTAGAGAGAAATTTGAACATTAACCCGAGAAATTTATATATTTTAGGAGTCATAGGTTCGTTTCTTTAATTCTGAGACATGTTTTCGAACTTGAAAATTTTCAAGTGCAAAAATAGTCATTTAATTTTAGGGTTATAGCGGTTTTTTATACAATACACTACCAAAATAGTATAGATATATGGTCCGATATTGTTTCATATATTTCTTAACAAAGTGATTAATCATCTAATTAATCAAATTTTTTTCCATACAATAATTAAATATTTCATAACAAAATAATCAAATATTTTGGCATTAGCATAATCAAACTTTTTATGAATATAAAAAATCATCCACTACTATATTTTTATATGGTTGTTAATATTTGGATTTGATTATAAATATAAATTTAGTTCAATTATATTATTTGTAAAATTGATTATTTTATTTATAAAATTTGATTATAAATATAAATGTCTGAAATTTTATATTCTAATATATATTATATATTATAAATAACTAATATTTTGTATATAAATATATCAACCCACCAGAACTAAATTTTCAACTTACATATGTGAAATGTTTTTTTTTTTTTTGGTTTAGAAACGGGGACATATTTGAAATGTTATTTATTTATTTATTTGCACATGTGATGTGAAAACCCAAGAAAAAAAAATTACTTCACATTAGAATCAACCAATTGGGCCAATCACAACTACATAAATTTAGCGCTCACTCCAGTAGACCAAAATAAAAAAAAGGTAACCAAAATAAAATGACAATTCATCAACGGGTTTTTTTTTTCTTTTATTGGGAAACTGAACTTCGTTCATTGATGGAAACTCGCGAAGTTCAAGTATCACAAATCATTTATCTGATTTATCACAACTCCTGTTACAATCAAGAAAAAGATGCTGGAAGAGAGATCAAACAAGTCCCTATTTTCAATTTCAATCTTTTAATTTTGAAATTAGAAAATACTGCAAAGAGAAACAAGCCATAAGATATAATCATAAGCAAAACTAAATTCTCAGTAATAATGAACTATTCATACATGTTATCAGTATGTTATAAAGGAATCATCATCAGCCATATAATAACAATACATTACTCATAAATCTAACTCTTGAAATTTTCTCCTCTATTTTTACCCTTTTTGTACCAAACTAACCTTTAATTAAAGAGTTTTACAACAATGTTAAGAGAACAAAAAAAAAATTGATGCTTCATGAAACAATTGTTGTATATTTGATGAGAAAAATCGAGACCCTTCTATATCTCCATTTGCTTTGAAAATATAAAAAATAGATAATAGAAAATCTATAGGATTTGGATAATTCAATAGGAAGAATGCACTTGGTTGTTTAAGTTAGCAGAGACATTGTCTTCAAGTTGAGAAGCAAAAAGGCTATCAAGAACTTGGAGGTAGAAGTTCCAAGAAGGACTAGTTTTAGTAATTGGTTCTTGTCCAAATGGATGTTCCTCGACATAGTTTGGGATACTTTCGACATTCACCAATCCATTTAGATATTCTCGCAGGTCGCCTCCATCAGCTGTCATGAACCATAATCAGGTTACTGTTCAATTAGATTCGATAAGATCTAATCTACATAGCGGGATAAGGCTTGGTTGTTGTTCTTGTTCTTACAGAAAAGAAGAAATGAACAAACACTCGCAATTCCCTAGATGCATCTTTTAGGCACCAAAATTGTAAACAGTTAAAGAATGTCATGTTGCATTAAATGAGATTCAAGCCAAAAAGTAAAGAAAAAGCTAAAGAAAATGAAGGCCAATCAAGTGGATATGAGAAAAACAAAAAGCAAAATCAAATAATTTAGTGTCTTTGAAAAGATTAAGGATATGTACCTAGTGCATTGTCGTCACTCCTATTCTGATAACTGAATGAAAGAGGAAAGACTGAGGTGTGTGGCTAAAACAATTGAACAAAATTTACTAAAGTAAATTAGGATTTAACATTGTAAGAAAGAAATTTGGCTTAAAAAGGCATAAAGAAAGCAAAGTTTGTTTTGTTTATGTACAGGATTCAGCAATGCTTTGTACGGAGAATCATCTAACAGCAATGTGTTCGATTCGTTGAAATACCCTTTCTCCCAAGGAAGATTAGGATAGCGTTTCTCCCAAACATTCCTCAGATCCTTAAACAACACCTTCTTGTGCTTGTTTTCCATAGTTCTGACATTGGTTCCTGTACAATGAGAAGCATCCTGCAAAAAGTGACAACTGTAGAATCAACTGGAATCCAAACAGGGTTTATCCCAGGACAAAAGTGACAAATAGTTGAAATATATTAAGAAATGCCTCAATTTCTTGGTAAGATACAAAAATTTGGGAGAACTCCAGAGATGTGTATTAATGAAATCCAATTCTTTTGTATAGAAAGTAGAAAGTAGAGAAAGGCAAAAAAGAAAAAGAAAAACAATTAACAAAGTGACAATTTACTAAATTTACTAAACCAAGAGAACTCTCTGTAAGTCATTGAGAAACAAAAATAGAGAGATTTTGTAACTCAGAAAAGAGCTAAACAAATGTTTACCCAATAAAAGAGCAACTTCTCTTTCATGTCTGCCATTAAATAATCAAGGACTCGTTGAACATTTTTTCTGCAATGAAAAAGAAAATCAAGAAATCAGTTTAGTCTGTACTGCTGATTGTTAACAATCTACAATATGTCAAAAAGTAAAGAGGATACATGTAATTCCAAACTTTAGGTTGCGTTTGTTTACAGAAACAGGACACTAAGCCAAAAACACAGAAATACAAAATCGTATTTAGCAGATAAGACATGGATAGAGACATTGTGTTTAGAGACACTGAATTAGTGTATTTTGTATCTATCCTGACAGAAAGGACACAAAGATACTAATAAGGGATACAATTTATTTTTTATTTTTTCTTTCATTATTCTTGTTAGTTTTTTATAATTATACTTTTTATTATTATATTTTTCTTCTCAAATTTTTTGAATGAAAAAAAAATGAGAATAAATTAGATTTTCATAATTTGTTCTACTTTATTACCAAACAGAATACAAGAACACCAAATTTTATGTCTCTGTCATTTATGTCTTGTTCTTAGTGTCTTGTCTTATCCTGTTCTCAGAAACAAACGCCTTATGGAGCAGGAAACAGGACATGCAAAACAAAAATGTTTACTTAATTGAGAAGTCAGATTTACTCAAAAAGATGTCGAATAGTACTTTTTTCTCGAAGACCATACAGCAACTTCGAATTTCTCAAAGCAGAATTTCAGAAACTCAGTATAGAAGGGTCTCTGGAATACTGAAAATGAAGACAGCATAATTAGTAAAACATGGATGAATATCAAAATATGCAGAATAATAGGAATCTTCACTCACTGGCTCGTCCTGCCACAATTCTGTCGGCTTTGTGATCTTTTGGACGAGGAGAAACAACATCTGCAAGCAACCCGTTTATATCAAGAATGAGAAGCTTTTTCTTCAAACATCCAATTCGTCCTCCAGTCAGAGACATTCTAGAAAGTTTTAAACTAAACTCTCCATTTATGTCAGGAACAGATATTGTCCTCGTTTCATCAGTGTAAGAAGAAAATTCTTTGACATTTTTTCTTTCATCCGACTCGGTTTCTCTTGTTTCTTCAATAGCTTGCTTTGAAATATTACAAATTATATTGCCGTTTCTTTGTATTGCATGAAGCTCCATCCTATTTTCCATTCCGAAAGAAGAGAACAGAATTGTAATGCAGGGATCAATATGTTTCTATATACAAAACTAAAATCCAAAATGTTAGTCTAGTCAGAGTCCAAGGTCTTATTGCATCTTATATCACCCCAATCCAATGTCCTTTGCCAATTGAACCTGCAAATATGAACAAAAATAACAAATAACATAACAAAATTATATTGACAAAAAAGAAAATGATGGGAAGAAATTAGACATAAACAAATAAAATCAAGTTTGCCACATTCTCTAACTCAAGCATTAAGAGCTGCATATATTTCATGGAATTTCACAAAGATATTTGAAATATCAAGCCCCAATGACAAATAGCAAGGATACCATTTTAAACAATCTTTGCTTTATACTGTTAGCAACCTCCAACAAGTACTACAAGTTGCAACTTCATACACAAAGTCTTCATGCTCACTTGCACGTGAAGTTTGTTTGGTAGAAGGTTAAATGCTGGCATGAAAATGATGGAGAAATTTAGCGTCAACTTACAGCTTGATATGTTGGTCACACTACTACTCACATATTCTAAATCTTTAAAATCGAATATTCATAGCAAATGATTTAAAACTATTAAATTAATCTTATCATCTGCCACCCTTTTGTATTCTTGGAACATATTTTGTTCATAAAGTTTCAGTTTACACACCATCATGACAAATCGACTAGCACTATCTAGTACATATCCTATTGAATTTGCATTCCCTTTTGCTGTTAATTCCTTCTTGCTTATGTTTTCCTGATTATATTAGCAGACAAATCCCCATAAAATTGCTTTTTACGAAAAGTTGAATCCAAGAGAGGAGCCTATACTTCCAAACTCTAACCTTGATTTTTGGTTAAGAAATATCAAATTCATAACATAATTTTACAGTTCATGCTTGTACTATCATAGTGCAAGAGAAACTAGGAAGGATTAGTGACTTTTTCTAGAAGGATAAAACAACAGATAAAAGCACAATGTATCATGAATTAATCCATTAATCATCAAAAGGGTGCCTAAAATTTAAAGTATATTATATGGTGACTCGCAAAGTCGCAATAAAGATGTCTTTATATGAAGATGATAGCTAAGATGTGAACATGTATTATATCAAGCAATTTAATTAAATATGTCAAATTATCTAATAAGGAAGAAAACATGAAAAACAGTAAACAAAAAGGGTTAAAGCGGCATCAAGACAGGACAGATAAACAAAATGTCATTCCAATGTCACAGTTCCCACATTCATGAGAACACAAATCAGCAACATATGAGAAATCCAATCTGAACGTCTAATTAGCAATTATTTTTGCATAATGTCTTACGGCACTCTGATTAAAGTTTTAAACACCTTTAACGGAATTAATACATTGGTAAATCTCAACTTAGTGCGGTTTAGTTGTCAATAAAATCAGGGTATATGGAAAATGAATTACAATATAACTTCATATTTTCATATTTGCATGTTTTCAATTAAGAGTTTTAGCTTTGGAAACCCTAAAGATTATTTGTGCGAACAAAATCCAATTTCAAGAAGCATTAAAATTGATAATACAAAATATAAACTAATCCAATAGACAAAAGCAGCGAGAAAAAGGAAGCGAAAAACAGAATTAAGATACCTATATATCATGATGAAGTGTACTGGCAACGATGATTGGCAGAAGAAGAGGTAGTTAGGAAGAGAAGATGAAGGAAAGTGCATTGCAGGATCGGAGGGAGAGAACAAAGACGAGAAGTTGAAGTATTTGACTTGAGATCGTGGCGGAAAAGGAACAGACAACCAACAAACACCAACTCGTTTGGGCTTTGAGCTTGGGCCAAGTTCCATTAGTCTGAGCAATATATGGGCTATCAGTTGAATAAAAAATAGCTTGCTTCTTGGGCTGGGCCCAATCTGTTAAAACATGTTAAATGGACGGACTTTTGGTCCAAGTAATTTAAATGTTATTTTATTTCATTTTACTTTTAATTTTTATAAATCCGATTATATTTATTCTTAAATAATAATATATTGATATATATAAAATAATAAGGGACCTACTAAAGTGCTGATGGTGGTGATCATCATGTGATGTGGATCATAGGTGTCGCTGACGGATTTTGACGCGTGATATTGTATAGTGCGGAATGGGACTTTGTGAATATGGCTAGCCGCTAACGTTGGATTTATTTCATTTTTTCGTTTGTTGTTTCGTAGATTTAATTACTAATCAGTGATAATGAAGTATTTAGATTAAAAATAAGATGGACCAAGGATTTTGGGTTAGCATATTTTTATTTTTTTGGTAGGTACGAATTAAAATAGACAATTTTGTACGGCTAAAAAATAAAGATAGGTTCCTAGCTTTAAGGTGGAGTATTGGACGTTATGTTTTTGGAAGAAGACAGCGAAACTGAAAGAAGGTAGAATTCTAAGTCTTTGTGAGACACAAGTAGAGAAAGACAGTGTTGTTAGTACGTACAAAATAAAAACTGTACCATCTTCTCTTTTAATTTAAGTTATGACAGATCCTCTCAATTCTAACTCTCTCTTTATCTCTCAATAGAGATGAGCATCACCAGTCACCAGCTTTAAAGTCACGTTAGTCCGCTTCGAAATCTTGTGTTCGGTTGTTTCTCGATGATCATTTGGTGGAATCGAACGGTTAAAGATGCTTCATGCCATAATCTTGTGTTCGGTTGCTTCTCGATGATCATTTGGTGGAATCGAACGGTTAAAGAAATCTTGTGTTCGGTTGTTTTTCGATGATCATTTGATGGAATCGAACGGTTAAAGATGCTTCATGCCATTATCTTTTTTTTTTTTTGGTTTTCCACGGTATCTCCCAATTCGACAGGTTAAGGACTAATCCGCCGCGGTACTGAACTCCATTTAAGGGTTTGCCGCTGGCCAATGGGTTGCTGCATGCACAAGGCGAAATTCGAACCCCCGACACTTACTTAAGCGGACTAGTGAGCTAACCACTAGACCAACCCAACTTAATTTTTAATGAAACCGAATTATTATTATCTTATACAATCCGGTCCATCTCTACTAAACAAAAAAAAGTCCAACAATCACACTTTTTCTGAAATTCAATTCTTTTTTATTACACAATTCTTTAAACAAATATGATTACCAAGCTCAAACAGAAATTATGATCTTCCATCACAACGGATGAATAAACAATACTCAACTCAGTTATCTTATGAACACACATGTTATTCTCATTGTGTGACATTTATCACCAACATCACATGGTAATTTACACTGTTAATACCATAAAATTTCTCTAATAATAATACTTTAGGATTAAAATTGGACAACTAATACTTTAAAATAACAATGAAGTATATTATCGGAATTTTTTTGGTAAAAAGTATAACAAAAGTTGACTGAATTAATAATCCATACTAATCTAGGTGGCAAGAGGGGAAAAAAAGCCACCCTATTCAAAATTTGCCAAAACTCCCGCAGTTTGATGTGTGAGATTAAAAATAATTTGATTATTATGGTGTTTAAAAAATAGTGTTAAATTTGTTAAAGAAAGTTAAAATTAAAATTTAATTTAAAATATAAAAATAATTATTTTTAAATATTTAAAATTTATTAAAAAATAAATTAAACAAAAATTAGACACAAAATCTTATCTAACAACAATTTTATAAATTATAATCAATTACACTAGAAGTATAGTGCATTTTTTTAACAAAAAAATGTTCAACACAAGCTTAGCAGTCAGCACATAATATATAATTCAACTCAAAAAATCAGATTCAATTACAAAAATGTACCCAAAAAAATCAAAAGAGAAAATATTTCAAATCAGACAAAACTCAATAGAAAAAAAATGGTTTTCCTATTTTTTTGATAGAAAAATATTACTAAATTACCCAATCAGGGCATATACCCATGTGATAGGCAAATTCTCACCATACCCATACAGATATATATTATTCAAATTAAATTGACAACCTTATTATTTTAATTTCAACTTAGAAGTCCACATTAATAACAAATTTTAGAATTGCATCATCATTTGGCAGCAGCATACTGAGCCAACTTTGCCACAAACTCTTCAATATTCTTATCAGAACTTCCCCCCTCATCACCAGAATCCTTAGCAAGATTCTTCCATTTGATGGCATTTTCCTTAATTCCATTCCCTTTCTCACTCTCCATAATTTCCTTTATGCAATTCCCAATAGTTTCTCTTTTAACCACACCTTCCACCTCATCAACCACAACCTTGAGCCCCATGTTCCAAACATCCTTAATATACTTTGCATTTATGGTTTGGTCAGTCCAAAGTGGCATTGCAATCATAGGAACACCTAAGCTCAAAGCCTCCAATGTGGAATTCCAACCACAATGTGAAATAAAGCACCCAACAGCATCATGTGTTAACACTTGTAATTGAGGACACCATGTAACTATTAAACCCTTTTCTAATGTGTCAAAAAATGTTCCCTTTGGAAGTTTGTTTTGTTCTGAAGCTCTAACCACCCACATGAAATAATAGTTACTATTTTTCAAACCATAAGCTAGTTCCTCGGTTTGTTTCTCACTAAGACCTGCCATGCTCCCAAAAGAGACATACACAACTGAACCTTTGGGCTTGTCATTGAGCCATTCAATGCAAGCATCTATGTTTTGGTTATGGATACTAATACCATAGTCCTTGTCATGTTGGAGTCTTTTGTCTAGGTACATAGATGGTACACATGGTCCTATTGTCTTCAGTGGCCAAATCTTTGACAACCATTCAATCACCTAAAGTAATAGTTTAAATAATAACATCAGTAGAGATAGTAAAAATAATATTCATACACTAAGAAAGTTTTACAGATTTATTCAATTATATATGATTACATCAACAAAATTAATTATATTTTACATTCATAATATAAATAATTATCTAATAGTGGATGTAATTAAATATATAATTTTATATTATCAATATATCAAAATTAAAAATTAATAATAAAAACAAGAATTACTTTTTTTCATTTATTTATTCAATGTTTGACAAGTCAAATCGGTTCATTAAATTAATATTTTGTGATAAAGACAACCAGCAGTTATAATAATAAAGTAATATCCAATAAAAATGAGAGTGAGAATGTCGTATATATTTAAACACATTTTATTAATTAGATAAATTCTAAATTTTTATTTTATTATGTTCATATAAATAGTTAAAATTTAAAAAACTCGTCTGCAAATAATCAAATTAATTATTTTAAAAAAGAAATCAATTTTATAATTTATTAATTTATTTTTTAGTAAAAACTCAGATACAATAACTTCACATAAATAACTGTTAAATAATTTAACTGATTTAATTAAAATTTTACCTACTTCAATTATCAACTTCACATTCAATTTACTTTTTCTCTTATTTATTACGGTTAATATCAGTCTATTTTCAAAAGTGCACAACACATATCTAATAATGTTTTTCCCCTCTGGTAGAGATAATATAATAAAGTGGGTAAACTTTTCCGGTATATATAACCGAATTCATAAACCAAACTTAAACCATTATTCACCGTAACAAAAGTAAAATTTGATGAGCCACTAAAAGTGAGGAGTTATATATTATTACCTCTTGTTCGAGTTCATCAAATGTGTTTGCAAGCACCCAATCTGCCTTATGAATGTTTGAAAACTGATCCGTAACGATGTCAAAGTAGCCAGGATAGGATCCATACTCATACAAGAAAGATGGCAACTCTTGTGGCAAAAGCTTAACCAACCCCGGCAACGAATATTCCGATTCCGAAAGTGGCAACTCAATCAACTTCTTGTGAGCATGGAAGTATACGTTGTTCACGGCACATGGCTGAGTGAAGAACGCAGCACCAAGGATTCCAAACTCTTTTGCAACATCAAGTGCCCAAGGCATGAAAGCATCATAAACAACACAATCCACAGGGACATTATTGTAATTGCAACTATCACTTCCGAGTTTGCGAATAAGGTTTGATAGAGTTTGGCGTCCAACCTTCCAGAAGGTGTCCTTGTAGATCTCTAGGGTGGCGGCGGCTAAATGGCCGCCGTCGTCATACCCGTCTGAGATGCTCTCCGGTTCGATATCCGGAGAGAAATTATTGTTATTGTTGTTGGTTTGGC
>NC_029781.3:99685995-99686141 GCF_000817695.3 Arachis duranensis
AGTGTGATCTTGATTCCTTTGTGTGATAAACGCTTAGAGAACTGAATCATGGGGTTAATGTGGCCTTGTCCTGGGTAGGCCAAGACCAAACAGTGAGCTACATGTTTGGTTTTGAACATTTTCTCTCCCCTATTTCTCAATTCTAA
>NC_029781.3:99686241-99687339 GCF_000817695.3 Arachis duranensis
GTTGTTAAGGGGTTGGTCAGGTAATAATAAAGGTGCATTCGGTAGTGTTCTAATTAAGGGAGCAGTAACCCCACCATCAGGACCAAGCCATCGCCATAATCCAATTCCACCGACCACACCTGGCAAGCCACCATTTTAATAATACAATAAGCCCTTGATGCATCACATCAAATCAAAGCAAAGCTATAGCTAATAAATAATGGACATGCATCGTATATTGTATATGAGGGCTTATTAATAATTAATTATATATATACGTATCTAATTTATTTATATTCCTCCTTTCTATACGTATGCATTAATATATCTTATCTTAGGAAAAGTCTAGGGGGCATTAGTTTTGTTGAATTTTGGCCAGCATTTAACCAGCAGAGAAAGGTGAGCCATTGGATGAAATCTCACATTAATCTCACACCATCAAATCATCATTGATGGCTAGTTGATGGCTAACAATCACAAAAATTGCTGGCCCCTAAGCATTGCTCTATATCTTATATAGAACAGATACGACTTCAAAATCATCCACTATGTAAACGATTAAAAAACATTTTTTTCCATCGTTATAAAAGTTCTTTCATTATTTATTTTCAACTAGATGATGATAAGCAAAATTCTAAAAAATTAAATTATTCTTAAGTGTTTATAGAATAAATAATTTGTTCTCTCTAATCAGAATAAAAAAAAAATTTGTAACCTTACAATAATAAAATTTCTGTGTTTCATTTTTATATTGTATTATTATTTGAGTTTAATAGCGCAAAATTTAAGTATTACACGAGATAAAATCCAATAACTTTTAAAATAGAATGCAACTATAAAAAGGAGAAAGAATTTTTAAAAAGTTATCATTAGTTATTATTTTATTTTCTCATGACCCAAATATATTATTATTAATATGATTTTCTCATCGCACTCTTTAATGACTGTCACTGACTAATTACCATTTACCAGGCAACTTAGTTCCTTAATTATGAAATAACTTCACTGCTTTCTTAAGGTGTTATATTGATTTTAACCAAATCAAAGTAGAGATATTAAAACAATAAAATGGCCCATGCAGGTTTCGAACCTGCGACCTTCGCGTTATTAGCACGACGC
>NC_029781.3:99687392-99689590 GCF_000817695.3 Arachis duranensis
GTTGTATATTAATTATCAATACGTCTATTCTGTTTCATGTAGACAGTTTTTTTTGTTTTAAATCATAAGCTATCAACTTAGAGTAAAAATTTATTTCTTTTATATTTTAAAGGTATACATAAATTTTTGGGCAAAACACATAAATAAACTAAAGTTAGTTTAATATTACATGATTCACCCAAATAAAAAAATGTTATATTAATCTCTCAAACCATATTTCTATATAAATCGAATTGGTGATATTCGAATTATATGGGAATGTTGTTTTTTTTTTTGCATAAATCGAATTGAACTTCAATTCGATTTACTAAAGGAAGCGGTAAATCGAACGTAACTGATTCGAATTACATGGCACAACGATAATTAATTGGAAATTTGTGTTCTTAGTAAATCTAATGAGACAAGTTCAATTTATAAACAAAAATGGCCAGAATAAATCGAAACAGATAAAGTCAAATTAGTATAAATTATATGCACAAATCGATTTATCAAGATATATATAAGTGGATGTAAGTTAATTTCATTTATTATGGTCCAAACATATATAAAAAGTACATTTACGACTAATACCATAATGAATACAATAAACAGTACATTCAATAATAAATTAAAATAATAATTATAAATACTTTTTGTAAATTATTAAAAAATCTCATTATAAATTATAAATAATTATATTCGCACTAATCAATGTCAATTTGTTCAATAATTATTAACTTAACTGATTTTCTTCCTACAATTTTTCCACTCTAATCACATTTTATTAAAAGATCGATAGTGGCTAGCAAAAAAATATTTTATGTTGGATGTTATAAACCAATGTATTTTTTTTAGCAAGAAAAATTCATGTGGAGTTTTTTTTAACACATTCGTATTAGTAAATATAATTTAAAAGTAATCTGAAAGTAATTTATAATTTAGTATTGTATGTTAAAAAAATGGATAATTTTAAAGGAGGTAGGTAGAACTAGTGAACTGCTCTATCCAGGGTTTTAGAAAAGAGAAACTCTTAAAAGACCAGTAATTTTTAATATTTTTGTCCATTATTTGACCAATAAATTAATTTATTAATTTATTTGTATAAACTTTGAAACAATATGAGTGTACTGTATTGATTTATGTATACTATACTAGTATAAAATATATAATATATATTAAAATATAAAATACACATTAAAATAAATTAAAATATATATTTATATATAAATATATGATGACTAATTTTAATATGTAAATAGCATTCTTGAATTGAAAAATATAGTGACAAAAAAAAAATGCACCCTGTTGTGTTCCTTTAATTTATACTACTTAAATTTGCCAACCAACGTTCGGTTTGTCATAACAACAATAACAACGCCTTAGCTTTTATATCTGATCTCAATTATGTTTAAAACAATAATTGAAGGTGTCTGGTTGTTTCAAGAGGCAGAAAGACTATCAATAATTTGGATGTAGAAGTTCCAAGATTGACTTGTTTTGGTGATTGGTTCTTGGCCAAATGGGTGTTCCTCAACATACTTTGGGACATTTTCCACATTTACCAAATCACCTATATATTCTCGAAGGTCACCACCAGCACCTGCCATGCATAAATCACAATTTTGGATCAATCAAATTAGGTAAACACTTTTGTCAATTAGATATTATGTATAGAAATACGAAATAATCACATTATATTTGTAATTAAACTTTTTTAATGATATAATGAATTAAATTTATCTTTATAAAGAAAACATAAATAAACGTATAAAAATATAAGAGTAAAATTTCTTTTCGACTCCTATTTTTTTTTTAATTTAGACAATTCACACTTTAACGATTAAAAAATGACAATTCGTCCCTTATTCTTCCTTTTCATAAGACGCATAAGTTCTTTTTGTGAGAATTTTCGGCAAAGAATGACAGAAGATAAATACTTACATGTGACCTAATTTATATGACATGGTTTTCATCAATTATACGTGAATGATAACTATTTTATTAAGATTGTTTAATTCCTAGATAATTATGAAAATAATGTTCTAATCAAATGGTTATCATTTCTCTACAATGTTGTTTTGATAATTGTATAGACGATAAACAATCCCAATCAAATGGTTATCTTCTATGTAAGACAGGTGAAGGCCAAATTATACAAGTTAACGTCACTTGTAAGTAATTTCTGTCACATTTTATCAAAAATTTTTATAGAATATATA
>NC_029781.3:99690054-99760108 GCF_000817695.3 Arachis duranensis
GAACAAAAGTTTCAAATGTTAAATCAGATTTTGACATTATTATAATAATATTGATGATAAAGAAATTCTGCTTAATTATAAAGAGTTTGTTTAATTACAGGATTAAGCAATGCTTTGTAGGGAGAATCATCCAATAATAATGTGTTTGATTCATTGTAATATCCTTTATCCCAAGGAAGATTAGGGAACTGCTTATCCCAAACTTTCTTCATATCCTTAAACTGCAGCTCCTTGTGACTATCTTCAAATGTTTTGAAGCTTGTTCCAGTACAATGAGAATAGTCCTGAATAAATAAGAATATGTACATAATTACATGGAAGTTTAACATACCGGGTTTATAATTTGATGAAAACTCAGGTGCAAAGATAACTTTAAGTGAAGTTAATAGCTAAGAATCGTTATATGATAATTTAGTCAAATTTATCGACTCATTTAACGACTTTTATCTGTCAACTTCACATGAAGTTAACTGCACCTGAGTTTCCACTTTATAATTTATATTCCTAAATAATGTAATAAGGAATTAATTTTTTATGTTGTTTCTTGTAATCATGGAAATTCATTCAAAAAATGAATATATAAGTTTAATTTATAAAAGTTAATATAATTATTTCTAACTATTTATTATTTATTTAAATCTAATTCTTAATAAAAAATACTATTTATACATCCCGGGGCGAAGCTTAGTATATACGAAGGGACAATGGCCCTTCCAAATAAATAAATTTTATTTATAAAGTCTTCTAATTTTATAATTTGGCCCTTTTCTAATTTTATTTTTTGTCTTCTATTTAATTGTATTTTGCATGTTAGTCCCTTCTTAAAAGGTTCGAGCTTCGTCCTATGTATATCTAATTTTTTTTTATCAAAGATAAAAAAATTCAAATTTGCGATCTCTTAGTCTTAGATGAGTATGGAAAGATTATGCAATTTGAGTTATAACGCATTGGCATTTGTTAAATCTAAATTGATGTCTATTTTAAACATTTTTTAAATTTAATAGTGAAAAAATAATAGATTAAAATAAAAAAAATGTTTACAATAATTAATAAAATAACATAAAATATAATTGGTATCTAAATATTTGCAACTTTTTTGGTTGTGAAAGTGAGAAGATAATAAGATCAACAAGTACGTACCCAACAGAATAACAACTTGTTTTTCATTTCTCCCATCAAATACTCAACAATTGGTTCAACATTTCTCCTACAAAAGAAAAAAAAATCAGAAGTTTACACTTTATACTGCATCTTCTTGCTTGTTAAAATATAATATTTTTTAAACAGGAAACAAGACACAAATTAAATTAAGTTACACGTTTTTCGTCTCAAAATAAATGCTCTAAAAAAAAAAGAACTCTTACATTAAAAAAGTTATTGTGCTAGGTGAGATAATATTTAATTTATTAATTGAAGAATATAGTTGAAGATCATTTACCTTGATCTTGAAGACCATATACTAACTTCAAATCTCTCAAAGCAGAATTTAAGAAAATCCAGATAAAAAGGCCTCTTGAATACTGAAGATAAAGCAAAAACTTATTAATTAGCAAAAGTATGAATTAGTATTCATTAATTAATTAATTAATTAAAATTGTAGAATAACACTAATCTTATTATTATGTCACCTGCTACCCCTCTAATAATTGTATCTGGATTTTGATCATTTGGAGGAGGATAAACCAAATCCACAAGCAATCCATTAATATCAAGAACAAGAAGCTTTTTTTTCAAAATTCCAACTTTGCCCCCAACACAAGAACAAATTCTCAAGATTTCTGAACTGGCCTCTTCATTAGAGGAAAATTCTTTGTCACTTTTTATTTCATCTGCCACACATTCTTTTGGAGAATCACAATCTGTATTGTTGCTTTGTGCTGCATGGCATCCCATCTTATTTATCACTTTATCCACCTGAATCTGCAAATAAAATTTTAGCCAAAATATTCTCTGTTTTTATTTTTAATATCTTTATTTTTTTAGATTTTGTAAAAAAGAAAAAAAAAGTAAGCACAAAGAAAATCATTTTTATTTTAATTTTTTTCATTTCACAAAATTATGAAATTAAAAAGAAATAATTTAAAAAAAACACACACCTTGGTCACGAAGAAAGAACCGGAGATTTCTAGGAACAGAGGGAGACTATAATTGTGATATCAAATAAAGTACCCTGCAAATAAATGTAAGCAACAAAAAGATTCAAAAAAGGGTAACAAGTTACATAATACAAGTTATCTATATAAATAAAATATGAATACTGTTCGGATTAAAATAGGACCAAAAAAATTGTTCATGACTCTTCAATGTTTTAATTTAAAGCAGAGCAGGACTTAGTCTCCAGCCTGCACTCAACATAATAATAATAATCAATGAAGACCAAATAAAAATTAATAATAATAATCAATGCTTTCAATCTTAAGCTTCCAGCTATAATGTAATTATTTGGGTGGAATTACCTACCCCATATATGAAAGTCAACTTAAAATACCAAAGTCTTTATATTTATAATCTTATGGTTAAAATTGTTGGCACTTGTTTATTTCTAGTGCTTGTTTGTTTAAGGCGTGAGAAACATTAACTAACATTAATTATTTGACTTTAGTCACAGGGTTGTTATAAGGTAATGGTTCTATCAGCACTGTAAATTGAAGATGGTGAAAATTCTCGACTTCATGTGAAGTTGATACTTGAGAGCCGTTAAATAATTTGACTGATTTGACTAAATTTTTATCTAACAGCTCTCAGATATCAACTTCACGTGAAATCGACTTCATCTGAATTTTTACCATTGAAGAAATTGCATTCAAATAAGTTTATGATTTCCAAATTTGATTTTGTTAGACGGCTTAAGTAATTAGGAGAGATGATTAAGAGTATAATTTTAAATTTTTTATGACAAAAAAAAATTATAAAATTTAATTTTTATTATTTCGAGTTCTTAAATACAATACCATTTTAGCACAAAATACGAATAAAATCGTCTATAATCTATCTTTCAAACTTTAGAAGAGTAGATTTATTTAAGATGGATGATATTTATTATAAATTTCAGAAAAAATAAAAAGTGTTTACTATTGAATAATAAAATTAAAAGTAAAAATCATCTTCATTAATAAAAAGTGTTTACTATTGAATAATAAAATTAAAAGTAAAAATCATCTTCATTAATAAAAAGTGTTTACTATTACTGAATAGATAGCGTTTCGTTATTTTAGCGACGGTTTAAAATTATTACTAAATATAACACAAAATTGTAACCACAACTAATAATATAACGACAGTTTGAAATACAATAAAAAATCAGTCCAGTAAAATATTGTAAATTAACGACAATTTGATACTTCTAAAATCACCACAATTTATTTAGTGATGTTTTTGCTAACGGGTATTTAAAACCACTGAAAAAAAAAATCATCACAATTTACAACCACTGAAAAAAAAAAATATCACAAAAGTGCTGTTTGTTGCGGTGGATTCAAAGTTTGAATTATTTTATTCTCTAAATTAAAGTGAAGCCATTAGACGATGAAGCATTGCTCACAGTTTATATATTCTTCGACTCAAACTTTAGTTCAAACCATAAATAAATAAACAAATAAAATAAAATAAAAATACACGTGAAATAGTTTGGAATCGATAAAAGTACATACCAAAAATTCGTAAATATCAAAGTACATATCAAATGTTGTTTTTGATAGATAAAAGTATAATACCGTTAATAATTAAGAGCTTTATATTTACAAATCTTTGCTCATAAATTAAGAGCGGCATAAATTTAGATCATAAGAAAATTAAAGTAATAATTAAGAGCTGCATAAATTAAGACATAAGAAAATTAAAGTCCAAAAATAAAAAAGAAAAACAAAGATTTCCAAATAACTTAGAATTACTCAAATAAAATTAGATGAGGAAAAACCAGAAATATATAAGATATATATTGAAGAATAATCGAAGATAAGGGAAAAATAAATTAGAGCAGATAATTAAATGGAATAAATAAGAGTGTAAAAGAATTACTAGGAGCGTATGAACACTTCGAACACGCCCAGTAGGTAAGCTTAAGCAATAAGCAAGACTCAGATATAGTTGCAAAAAGATGCAACTTCTTACGGGTTTATATATCCATATGTATGAGAACACAAATGATGTGGAATCCAAATAATAATAATAATAATAATAATAATAATAATAATAATAATAAAATATATTCTGTAAAAAAAATTATTTATAAAATTTAAGTTTTTCAACTTGTGTTGTAAAATAGACTTAAGTTATAAATTATCCTTAAGATGAGTGTAATTAGAATCTCTAGAATTATCTTTTTTTTTTTAAAAGAAAGAATTCAACACAATATAGTAGAGTAGACATGACAAACAGAAACTAACAATCAATTTAAAAGAAACATAATAACATTAAAAAAGTTTATTTATTATCTTTGATATTATCATTAACAACTAATGAGATCTATATCTCTCTACTTATTGTGACTTAACACAGTCATGTGAGTGATTTTAAATATTATAATGCATGTATCCAATTTTAAATATTATTTTAGAGTTTAACTCTCTCTCTCTCGTGTACCAAAAATTCTAAAATATAATATCATTGTCATCGTGACTCATGCAAGGTAGGTATTTATTTAATACAAAAAACATAATAATTAATTAAAAAATTAGTAAAATTTATTATTTTTTATTAATATTTTTAATTATTAATTTAAATTTTTTTAGTTTATTAATTTAACAATATACTTTTTTAGTTCATATTTTTATATATTACTGATTAATTACTAATTAAAAATAATAAATTCTATTAAAGTTGTAGTATCCACTTTTGACATAATTCAAATTAAAATAATGGCAAGAAGTTGCAGCAACATTGCATCCACGAACCATGATTGTGGAAAGTGCCAAACCATACGTAGCTCAGTAGCATATTTCGGATTAAGCAAATCACCAACTTTTTTATAATTAAAATTTAAAAATTGTCCACTAGTTTTATTTTAGAATATTATAATGAACTCTATTCATTAGAGTTAGAAATTTTAAATTGATTATTTCACTGAGATCATGATAATACTTTTAGACTAATTAATGACAAAAAAAAAACGAAATTTAACATTAAAATAACATAATATTTACATAAGTCTAAACAACTTTTTTTTAAAAATTATTTTACAAGTAAAATTTCTATAAAACAGATGAGTTACGTGAACACTACTCCACGGTGCCATGAAGATACCATGATGCCTCCAAGAAACCACACAAATGAAAACTGTCGTATTACTCATTATGAATAAATGACAACGCAACATGATCTACACACTACACACCAAGAAAAAGATGCATGGGAAGCTGTATAGTAATTGCAGACTTATTAGAATATGTGGTTTTGTTCTATACTTATTATTTAATTTAGGGTTTTGTGTTACTAGATTCGTTTTATAAATTGTTTCGATGTTAGATTCTGGTAAATCAGCCTCAACTAATTTTTCAAATTTAATATATAACATTTGTATTTGAGTTTGTTGATAAATCAAAAGCTATATATTTAATTCATCAACTATATATATTTAAAATTGAACTAAACTATCAAATACTAATACAGACTATTTATAAAAAATATTTGTAATTTTTTTTAATATTTGATTATCAATATATTGATAAAATATATTATTAAATTTTTCATATATTATTGTAAAAAAAATAACAATATCACATAAATTTTCGTATAAAAAACTGACCCTCAAATATTTATTAGAAAAAAATTGATTATTATAATATATTTTTGGTTTAATTATTTTGTTAGTTTTTATAGTTTCGTAAAATTTTTAATTAGGTCTCTATATTTTTTTTTAATTGGGTCCCTACATCAAATTTTTTTTTTCAATTAGGTCCCTCTTAGTAATAACTGGTTTAATTGTATAGAGATCCAACTAAAAAAATTGGTGCAAAAACTCAAATAAAAGAAAAAAAATGTAAGAACTCAATTGAAAAAAATTAGTGCAGGAACTCAATTTAAAAAAAATATAAAGACCTAATTAAAAATTTTACAAAACTATAAAATCAACAGAGTAATTAACCCTATATTTTTAAAGTAACACATCTTTCTATTTCTATATTATTACAATCTAAAGAAAATAAAACACTTTCATATTCACTCTCGACGTAAATGAGAAATCCATTCTTTCTTTTATAATACTACAATTATATTTTTAAATAAAAAAATACAATACGTTTTTTTGTGTATTGTCAATAAGGCGTCACTTAGATAAATATACAAAAAAATCTTTTTTTAAAGAAACATTACTTCTACTAATTAATGTTCGACACGTAGCGTTGATTAAACCAAAATTCGGTTCAATTGTAACGGTTTTTTTCTTTTTTCTTTTTCATTTGTGGTTATAAACGGTTCTTTTTCATTTTAGGTTTTTCATTTGTGGTTTTTCACGGCCTCATCGCAAAGTCGTTATCTCCGCCTGAGGGGTGAGGCAAAATTGTCGCCGCCTCCAGCCCGGTCTTCATCGCCATTGTAGCAGTATTTTCGCCGGTCTTCGTCGCAGCTCGTCCGTGAGCCTCTTCGTTGTTCGCTGCTCTTCCTTCCGGTAAGTCTTATGTGATTTTATTTAGTGTGTGTCTTTTGATCTTGATGGATTGTGGTACTTGAAGACAAAGAAATGCTGAGGAAGAAGATTGGAACCATTATTATAGCAAGAATGTTGTTGAGGTGCTGATTAGTTTTAGTGATTAATGATGATGATGATGAGATGATTGTGGGTGTTGTTGCTGAAGAAGCTCTATTACTTGTTTTGTTGTTTTCAAACAGAGTTATGGATGATTGAACAAAATGGCTCAGTGGGTGGGTGTGCCTCTTTTGCCATTGTTGAATTTGAAGTACAAAATTAGCAAATTTCTGTGTAAACAGCTAACCTTGTGCCATTGTTAGAATTTGAATTTATCGTTGTCATGCATATTTGTATCTTGAAATTTTGTATATGCAATGTAAATATTAAAGAAGAACTTGCAGTAATTCATATGATTTGGTGTTGCCTTGACTCATTTTAATATCTTTATTTTGATTATGTTATATTTTCTTTTTTTAGTTAGTTTTTTAAAAAAAGACTAGTACTAATATTATTGTTATAATTGATAAAGAAAAGAGAATATATATTATCCTGATTCTTAATATAATTTATTCTGAGTTTTATTTGATGATGAGCATTGTTGGAACTTCAGAATAAAAAAGAGTTTTTTATAGTTATTCACTTCTCCAACTAAATGACAAGCTAACACCATGAAAGAGAATCATGTATCATTTTGAATTGAACTAATAATGTTACATGCTTCATATGATTCTATTTTTATATTTTGCAAATGAATCAATTTATATACTAGAGTTTTGATTAAAATTAATAAAAATTGACGAAAAAGTTCAAATGTATTTGACAAAGATCATACTTTGATTACATGTATGAATTTAATATTTGCTATAAGAGGATAAGCTTCCTCAAATCAAGATAATACATTATAGGTAACTTCTACTATAACAATGAATCAATGCCTATAGTACAGTTTGAGAGTAGTCAAGTGAGCCTTTCACTCTATTCAAAGCTGTTTGCCTGTGTTGCAGCAATGATCGTGAGGGATCTTTAATCTGTTTGGAGCTTCTGTCACTTTCACTTTTACAGGGAGATTTTGTTGACAAATCTTTTCATTTGATTCAAAGGCACAAGCTACAATGATGAAGGAACACAATACAAAATATATTAATTGCAAAGTCATGCTGTAAAAGTTTAAAGGAGCTAGGTTATTATTTGAGCAAAGACAGTAACAAATTCAAAGTCCAGTCATGATAATCAATAACAAATTCAACTCATAATTTTTAACAACAAAAAAAATGAACTCAGTGATTATTCAACAAAACAACCACAAATTTAAAATTTAATCACTAACAAATTCAATTCAGTGATGACTTTCAGTAACAAAAAGATTTACCTAAGTAATTATTTGAGTAAAACAGCAACAAATTCAAGGTTTAGTGATGATAATCAATAACAAATTCGACCAATTCAGACATCGAGACAGACCCCTTATATTGTATTTGTTGAATGCACTCTTATGCTCTGTTGCCTTTGTACTGTCCCAGGATAACAAAAGCAGAACACATTATTTAAGATAAAGGCAATGAATTTCTTGAAAATGTTGACATAATATTTAAATTAATTGTGTACCAAAATAATAACCATTAAAAATGAAAATCCATTAGAGCTTAATGGATAGAACTCTAATATCATCATGTCAACAACCAAAGAACATGCATGGATAAAGTTCCAAAAAGCAATTATCCTGCCTTGTTTACCTTTGGATAGACTCCAAATAATATGTTAGATAATCACCAAAATATCTCACAATACATTGTTCATACCCTGACCCAACGATAAGGCCCAGGTCCAAATGAAAGGCCCAATCCAAAGGGTTGAGTCTCGCCCTGTACCGACCTTCTCTCTACGAAGTCGGTTCTTACCACGACTTATCCTAAAGAAGTCGGGGACAAAGATTAGCTGGCAGATAACCATTCATTCAAATGAGTAACTGCCCCTAAAATCTCTCTACCCACTTCTAGGAGCCATATCTCAACCTCCCTAAGATAAAGGTACGGTTATCCACCTTAAATGGCGGAACTACTTCAACGGTGGTTATGGGTTCACTACTATAAATACACTGACACCTCTCAGGTATTTCATAAGTCCCAATACTGTCTATACCTGCTTACACCCTTGCTGACTTAGACATGGAGTGTCTTTGCAGGTACCACCCCCCATTCTCTCACACAGACAAGTCGGAAGGAGACTCCCAGACGTAAACCAAGTCGGAGACCACCCTCCTCTAGCACTTGGGCCTCACAAACAAGCCCAACCACCATCCGGTTCTAGGTAAGCCCCGGAACACATAGTATGCTCACACATACTAATTCTACCATTGTAATTTTTTATATAAGAATATAAACGAGTAATAAATTAATATTAAATTTTATGCTTGCAGTAACAATTTTTACAAGTATTGTTCAGCATCCCCAAGACATATCTATCTAAATAAACTATTAATCCAACTTCTAGATTGAAGTATACATATGGTCACAACTAATTAGGCTCAATGTAAACACAATGTAAATAGAAAATTCTAGCTCAATAACAAATTATTAAAGGTTTAGTGATGATTTTCAGCAATAGAAAATCTAGTTCATTGATATTCTCAGCAACAAATTTCAGCAGCAAAATCAAAATGCAGTGATGAATTACAGCAACAAAATTAAAAAAAAAAAGAACAGAAAAATTTGTTGGAACTAACCAAATTGGAGACCAGCTTCTGGTTGTGCGAAGGAAGCTGACGGCAAAGAGGAAGCTGATAACGAAAGTCAAAGCAAGAAGACGACAACGAAAATCAGTCCCGGGACCTGCTGCTTCTGCCGCTGGCGGCGACAAGCACAACAATGGCAACAAAGGCACATGATTGAGTGTGAGACGGTGACGAGACAGGGAGCGACGACGACGACCAGTCCTGGGACCTGCTGCTTCTGCCGCCGCCGCCGACGAGGGCAGGAAAGGTGCATGAGCGCGACTGATGCGAGATGGTAATGAGTGACGACACAAAGAGAGACGACAAGCTTGTGTGGGATTTCAGAGACAGTAGAGAGACTGGAGCCGAGAGAGGGAGAGAGCTTGTGCGAGCGAGAGCAACTGAGCCACAGTGACAGATGAGAGAGCTCAGCTTTAGCAAGAAAGTAACATTGAGGGAGGAGATAGTGAGGGGTGAAGGGTGAGGGGTGAGGGGTAGGATTTTGAACGATGTCATTTACCAAAGTAAAAGAAAAAAAAAATTGACCCAGTTTGGGTTACATAAACCAGCCGGGTTGAATCAAACTTTAAAAATAAATTAACCAGTTTTATAAATAGGCCAATCACTACGTGACACATGGCATCTTTTAGAAAAAGACGTTTGGAACGTCTTGATAGGAGTATTCGCCTTGTCAATATATCCTCCTGTGTTATACTATTGTCAATACTCTCCCGAATATTGTGGTATTAATATTAAAATAATAAAAAATATTATTTATACACTAAAATTAGTTACTAAAATTAGTTATTAATATATTTGTATATAAATATATGTGTAGTTGAATTTAGGTTTAATTACTCTGTTGGTCTCTATAGTTTCACAAAATTTTTAATTAGGTCCTTATAATTTTTTTCCTTTTAATTGAGTCTTTGCACTATTTTTTTAATTAGGTTTCTTTTAGCAGTAATTAGCTTAATTTTATAAGGACTCCACTAAAAAAATGGTAGAGAGACCCAAATAAAAGAAAAAAAAAGTATAGAGACTCAATTTAAAAAAATTGGTACAAGGATTCAATTAAAAAGAAAAAAGTACAGGAACCTAATTAAAAATTTTGCGAAATTATAAGGACTAACAGAGTAATTAAACCTTTAATTTATTTTCAATATATATTTATTTCCAACATATATTTTATACTGATGGCTGACTTTAGTAGCTAATTTTAATATACATATAATATTACTCTAAAATAATACAATATGCTTATTTTTTTAATTATTTTTGGATAACTTTAAAAAAAATCTGCAAAAACAATTTGCCTACGAATGGTCCTGCCTCCATATATATTTTCGAGAAACACCAACATCCAATAATTAAAAATTACGCGCGAAAGTTTTGTCAATATGTTAAAAAAAAATTATACTATGTTTATATTAAAATTAGTCTCTAAAATTAACCACTAATATAAAATACATATTAAAATATAAATATATATTAAAAATAAATTATATTAATAATTAATTTTAGTGACTAATTTTAATATACAAATAATATTTTTTTCTTTAAAAAAAAGGCCTAAAACTGAAGCGTGGTTATAATAGAGCGAAATGACCGAGAATTTCTCAAAGGAAAAATAATGTCCACTAAGTGTAAAGACGAAACAGGTAGGAACAAACACAATGTAAATTGTTTTCTATTTATCCAAATCTATTAATATTTTTATTTTCATTAGTGTTTTTAATTAAGTGCTAAAAGATAAAGATTTTTCTTCTACTTCTTTCTTTAGAGAAATTCTTTAAAAATAACACGAAAAAAACACACATAAAAAATAGGACATATATATAATATAAAAATTAAATTCTGTAAAAATAATATAAAACACAAACACAAAAATCTTTGAAAAAAAAAAGGCAACAAGTTTTAACAAAAGAAACACTTTCAAAATAACACGCAATTTTATAATAACTCAAATTATCATTTTAAATTTGATTAGCTAAATAAAGGCTTGTGTCATCGCCAACTTGGAATAATACTATAATAGAGAGAATAACAACACACATAAGTCATAACCAGCGAGCAAGCATATTCCACTACTTAATTTCCATTTCCTCGTTATCTTTCACCTGCATCGAAACTACCGCAGGAACTTGAATTCTCGATTTCTTAGGTCATTTTTAGTAGAGAATTCATCATAATTTCTGTTTATAATTTATCTGTCATAAAAAATAATTTTACGTCAATTTTTATGTCATAAACAGTAAATAAGAATTTAAAATATCTCTCTTTTTTCCATTAGAAAGAACTAACTTTAATTTTTGTTGTGGTCCTACTTAATTAATTAATTAAAATATTTGAAATTAATGTAATTAATTTTTTTGAATAATGTGTAATTTAAATTTATAAATTTAAAAATAATACACTATTAAAAGATATTAATATTAAATAAATTCATCTACAACAATAATACACAATATATAATTCGGGATTACACTAATTTGTAAAATTACTTAATACAAAGAAAAACATAATTAAAATCTATAGTTGACGACAAGCATTGTGAAATTGACATATGTGTTCAATCAAGTCCTCTTTCAATTGTCTATGATGCTGCCTATTTCGAAGTTGGGCATTTCTTTGGAGAAATTGATGGTATGGTGCAAAATCTTCTTCTCTCAGCTGAGGTTGTGATAAGTCATTTTTGACATCATCATACTCTAAGCCTTGAGCAAAATTTTTTACATAAGTGTCTCTTTCATCCTCAACAATCATATTATGCAATATAATACAAGCTCTCATTATGTTGGCAAGCTTCTTCTTTTCCCAAAAATGAGTTGGACCACGTATAATTGCAAAGCGTGCTTGCAACACTCCGAATGCTCGCTCCACATCTTTTCTTTGCCCTTCTTGGTATTGTGCAAATAACTTGCGTTTTTTCCCTTGTGGCTTTGAGATTGATTTGACAAATGTTGCCCATTCAAGATAAATACCATCTGCTAAATAGCATCCCATAGTATAATTATTACCATTAATAGTATAATTTACCGCCGGAGCACGATTATTTAGAATATCATCAAACACTGGACAACGATCTTTGATATCGTTATTTGAACCAGAAACTCTAAAGAACGCATGCCATATCCAAAGGTTTGAAGATGCTACAATCTCAAGTACTATGGTTGTAACCCCACGATAACCACTCATGTACATACCTTTCTACGCCTTTGGACAATTTTTTCATTACCAATACATGCAGTCAATGCTACCCAACATGCCAGGAAAGTCACGACCCTCCGCCATTTGTAGCAGGCGTCGTATGTCATTTGGATTGGGTTTTCGCAAGTATTCATCCTCGAACACTGAAATGACACCTTCAACAAATTTTTTCCAGCATTCAATTGTAGTGCTCTCGCCTATGCGCATATAATCATCAACAACATCAGCTGCATGCTACGCCATATGCTAACATCCGTATCGCAGCAGTACATTTTTTGAGTGGTGACAACCCTCTTCTTCCAGTTGCATCATCCCTCTGTTGGAAATACGGATAGACGTTTGAGAGAGCGTCTACTTTCCAAAGAAACACATGTCTTCTCATTTGAAATCTCCGTCAGAAAATGTCAGCATTATACACCGGTTCATTTGCAAAGTAATCTTGGAAAAGGCGATCATGTCCTGCTTTTCGATCTCTATTGATCTATCTACGAGTAGTTGAGATAGAGCTTCTATCGATATCTTCTTCTTCTGAATCTTCGAGTAAACACTCATCGATCCAATTATCTATGAGTTTGTTATCTTGCCGTCTTCTTTTGCCATACAAAGCCTCATTAAACATATCATCAAAATTTCTAGCCATACCTAAAAATGTAATTTTTAGTTCTCTTTCGAGGTGAGAAACAAGAATTGAAGTGGAGTTGCGGAGTCATTGATAGTTGATATTTATAAGTGTGTCTACAATAAGTACCTTAACAGCTAGTTAACGGCTAGTTTTGCAACGGTCACTTTCATGAACAATAAGGGCACAATAATATTGACTAATTTAAAAAAGTGCATCAGAAATAAATAAAACAAACTACATCACATAATAGTAATACGCAATAAAAATAAGAACATACTACATAACTCTACGAATACAAGGAACCATTAAGTAAACCACTTGAAAATTATTTTCTCACATGCAATCTCATGAAAAGCTCGTCGTTTTTCACTCACTGTAGACATGTCAGGATTAAGTATTTGCATATCCATTTTCCTTTCCCTTTCCTTGGCCATCCTTTCCATTTCCCTTTCTTTTGCTTTTATCTCCATTTCTTTAATATACCTCTGAGTTTGTAATTCTTGTTCCTTCATTACCGCTTGAGCTTGTAATTCTTGTTCTTTCATTGCCGCTTGAATTTGTAACTCCTTCTCTTTGATTGCCATAATCTTTGCTTTATGTTTCCTCTCCTCTTCTCTTTCTTTTTCCCTATCCATTAGTTCATTTTCTCTAACATTCTTAATATCTTTCATGAGAGATAATTTTTTAATAACTGATGATTTTTTCGCTAAAATCTTCAGACATTTGTGCTTTTTCCTTACCTTTTCGCTTGCTCTTCTTTGATCCTTGTGGGCGAACGGGAGAGTCCACACCAGATTCGTCAGCCAATGGTGTTTCTGGGTTTGATGAGGATGAGTATGCTCCAGTTGCACTAACTTTGGTTCTCTTTGAGCCGCCACTCTGTGTAGGTAGTTGGCTTCTCCATTTTTGCTCCAACCTAAGCATGTTCCAATGGCTCTCAAAAGTAAAATTTTTACCATAATTTGTGGAATAAAGTTTATAGGTCAACTCCTTTATATCATCAGCGTTCGAACCACTCCTTATGTTTCGACTAGCTTGATCGTAGCAACCAGCAAATTGTGCAACAGTCTTGTTGATCTTATACCATCGTTTCTTACAGGCAACTACCCCCTTGACATGTCGGAGCAAAATTTTACACAATAGCTATGAATTCGACTCCAAAATATTTCCCCCTTTTGATCGGTACCAATTATAAGGTCAGTTGAAATATTCAACCATGCACTGATCAACATCTCATCCTCTTTCCAATGCCAGTGTTGAATACTATCTTGCCTCCGATCTTCAATATCATCATCATTGAGGTCGATAGTATCTAATCCATGAAGGGTTGGCAAAATCTGAATATTGCGAATTTGGACTAGATTGTATAGGAGTCTAAGAGGATGGGTTAGAAGAGCCACCAACACCAGATGAGTTATGTCTTGATGCACTGAATTGAGTTGAAAACGGCAATGAAGTTGGAGTAACATTTCCAATAGAGGGATTAAATATGGATGAAAATAGAAAATGTGGTGTTTGTGAATTTTGATTTTGCGGTTGAAATATAGGAAATTGATTATTATAAGAAGTTTGAAAATTGAAATTAGAAAGATTTTGTGGATTTGGATTTTGAAATGTATTCGGTAGTGTGAAGTTTTGATTTGGGACTTGAGAGTTTGAGGTTTGAGATTGTTGGGTATTTGGAATTTGAGAAAAGTTTTGTAAGTAATTGAAGAAAGAGTTGAGTTGGTTTGGATCCATTTTTTCGAACAAAAAATAATATTAGCATAACTTTGATTTCGTAAACTTGGAAGAAAATGAAGAAGAGTAGTAGAAAGTGTGAGAATATATAGAAGTGTATCTAAATAGTATATATAGAGTAACAAAATATTAATTTATTAATAATAACGGTAACATAGTAACGGCTAGTTTCCAATGGCTAATTTTACAACGGCTAGTTTTGCAACGACTAATTTAATATAATAATATAATCATTAATTAAATAAAAATTTAATTATTTAATCTAATTAATTATTTTAATTATTAATAAATTAATTACAATTTAATTATTATTTAAATAATTAATACAAATTATTAATTAAATAAAAATATAATTATTTAATATAATTAATTAAAATTTTATATAATTATTTATTTAAATAATAACTTACCATTTGACAAATTATTATTGGCCATCTCAAAGTTTTCATTCAGAGGGCCTGGTTTCTCTTAAAATCTGTGTGGAGACCTTCTTCTCATTTTCTCCGACGGTAAGAGCCTTGCTGTGTCAGAAAAAGTAGAATTGGGACTCATGCATTGGACTTGCTCTTATAATCGTCATAATAGCATATTCTTAATTTGTTAATCTCAAAGAAATTGAAGAATGTTCTATATTGTCTATGGACAACACTGCTTCAATATATCTTATATATATTTTATAAGAGTAAATATTTTTTTGATCTCTGACTATTTGTTGAAAGACAAGGTAATTATTACAATTTTAAAATTTTTAACCGATTTTAAATTATTCAAATAAAAAATTTCTGTTATTAATTTAAACTGTCTTTAACAGATCAGTATGTCACTGTTTATAAAGACTATTTAAATAAAATTATAAAATACGAAAAAAGAAACTAATTCATTTAGTCTGATGGATTTTTATTAGTCCTGTTATATATTCAATTTTTTTATAATTAGGTTGGCACAAACCCAACAAAAACTACTTTTATTACCCGCAGCGTATACATACACGCACTTCACTAATGCAAACAATTTTTTTTGTCTTTGTTCTTTCTTCTTCTTCGCATTTTTCCTTCTTTCTCTTCGCATTTTTCTTTCTTTTTCGTCGCATTCCTTCTTCTTCTTCATGTGTTTTCTCTTCATCGTCATTTTTTTATTGTTATTGTTGTTGCTACGTTTTTTCTTTTCCTCTTTTTCTTCCTAGTAATTTTGCAGTATTAATTTTTCTCTTTTTTTTGTTAATTTTATTCCTCTTAAGAGAGTGAAAGAAGAAGAATTACGAGAAAATGAAATAAGAAGAAGAAGATGAAGAAGAAGCACCATAATATGAGGAAGAGGAAGAGGAAGAGTTTTGAATTATGTAGAACTTATCAGAATAAAAATACACTAAAATTTCTTAATAAATACACATAAATTTCTTAGTTTTTACACCGAAACTTTGCTATAAAAGTACAAAAATATCTTTTTTAATGCTACATTTTCTTCTTCTTCTTCTTCTTCTTCTTCTTCTTCTTCTTCTTCTTCTTCTTCTTCTTCTTCTTCTTTTTTTTCTATTTCTTTCTTTCTTTTAGTTGAATGAATATAGGTCCATCATCTTCCTAATAATTTTACAGCATTATGTATTTCTTCTTCTTCTTTATTTGAATTTTTTGTTTTTATTTTTTTTAAGAGAGTAAAATAAGAAGAACTTGAGAATGTAAAATAAGAAGGAAAAGATGAATAAAAAAAGAAGATAATAATGAAAAAGAAGAAGAAGAAGCAGAAGATAAGGAAGAGAAAGAGAGAGTTTCGAATTATGCAGAACTTGTCAGAATAAAAATACGCCAAAATTTCTTAACAAACACACATATATTTCTTAGTTTTTATATCGAAACTTTACTACAAAAGCATAAAAATATCTTATTTAATGCTGCATTTTTTCTTCTTCTTGTATTTATTTATTTATTTTAGTTAAATGAATGTAGATTTATTATTTTTATTCTTATTAAGAGAGTAAAACATCAAGAAGAAACTTGAAAAGGTAAAACAAGAAAGAAAAGAAAATAAGAAAAAAAGATGATGATGAAAAATAAGAAGAAGAAGTAGTAGAAGATGATGAGCAGGAAAAGAAAGAGTTTTAAATTATGCAAAATTTATCAAAATAAAAATACACCGAAATTTATATACACATAAATTTCTTAGTTTTTACACGAAAACTTTGTTACAAAAGCACAAAAATATCTTTTTTAATGCTATATTTTTTTGGCGAGACCTAGAAAAATTTATCATGGCCTAACGCAAGTAGTTATGAAATGATTAACACTTTAGTGTTGTGACATCTCATTAGCAAGTTAATGTGCTGGAATAATCGGATAAATTGTGTGTTTTTTGGTCGGGTTGTAGATTATATTCTCCCTTACCTTGAAGAAGGAAGGGTTGGACCCATCATCGTTGTGTTAAATTTTGCATTATGCAGAATAAAAGACACCAAAATTTCTTAACAAATTCACATAAATTTTTTAGTTTTTACACCAAAATTACTTAATTATTGCGACACGCAAACTCGGTTCAAAACAAGACTAAATCATGAACAAAAACACATCCAGATTAATTTTAGATCAGACAACATCATTAATATGACAAAAATTCAACGATAACAATAATAATAACGACGATAGCGATAAAGAAGATGACGATGACGAAATAATGATAATGATGATGATAATGATAAAGAAGAAGGAGGAGGAAAACAAATGAAAACAAAAAATTAAATGAAAAAAATGAAAGAAAAAGAGGAAAAGGTAGTGATGGTAGTAGTGACAACAAATATACCGGTTATACGTTTAGACATTATGTAGTTGTTATGATAGGCTCTGCTTGGTTGGTGTTTTTTGAACACAAAGATATAAATACAAATACACAAATAGACATAGACACAAATATACATAAATTTGTGTAACATGTTTAGTGATGATATATAAGACATAGTCATCTAATTCAAATGTCTATTTTATCTCAAATATAACTACCACTACCACCGTCATTATTTCTGAATTCTTCAACTACAACTAACTTTTCAACCTTCAATCCAAATGAATATCACCAATAAAATTTAATCATCAGTTTAACAATTGTCTTTTAATAACAAAAATTGATGCAAAATAAAAAAAATAGATTTGGAAAATAGTAAAAACAAAGAAGAAAGTGAGACTTGAGAGCAATGTAGAAAAGGCCAAGTTAAGAAAATAGCAGAAGCAAAAAAGAAAGTGATAGAGAAGGATGAAAAAAAAAAGTTGGCCTAGCTAGATCTGGAAAAAAATGTCTGAGAAAGGAGACGGCCGAGAAAGAAGAAGAGCAGAGGCAACATCGCATCGGTGGCACTGGCGGCAGTGGCTCAGAGAGTAAAATCGCAGAAGCAAGGGTAGAACAATCAACTGAGAAGGAGAAGATGAAGATACAAGGGCATAGTGACAGCAAAGGCAGTGGCGATGGCAGTGACGGTCGCAGATGAAGCAGTGACGGAGAGAGGCAGTGTTAGAAGAAGAGGGAGGAAGGAGGAGGGAAGATGGAGAAGGGAAATCTGGGAAGAGGAAGAGGGCAAAAATGTAAACAAAAATCTATGTTTATGTCTAAGATTAGTGTCTCAGCTGAGAAGAGAGACACCAAATACATGTATTTCATGTATGCTTGTGTACCACCGTGTCTATTAAAATTTGTGTTTCATCAAACAAACAGTGGACGTATGTCAATAGATATGGACACTAAACAAACGCTGCCATATTTTCCATGATTCTTGCATACTAATGTAAATCTCCAAAGATTGTTTCTCGAATATTTTTGGGATCAAAATTGATTATGACTTCAGTTTATGGGTTTGAACCTAGTACAAAATAGCTATATAATTGGTTCATCCTTTTTTTGTCAGAATAACGAATTGGATAACTCCAACCATTAGTGCCATTCACACACACAACACTAAGAATTTTCATCTACTTAGCCTTAGCTAAATCTTGAACTTGAATACACATATTGCAAGACAAAAATAATCACTATTAGATGAAAGCCTTGCTGCATCGGCTCGCCTATTTTTTGTTAGAGTTTGGGCCAAGCAGAGTCTAACCCAAAGACAAACGGGAAACATACATAACAAATGGGCCTAAATGGGGCGGGTTAGTGCATTTGACACCAGGACAAAAATATGTAAAATGTAATTAATTTGGGTTGGTCAAGTGGTCAGCTCACTCATTTGTTTAAACAAGTGTCGGGATTTTGAATTCTGCCTTGTGTATAGAGCAACCTATTGATCAATGGTAGACCCTTAAATGGAGCTCAGATCTGCGACGGATTAGTCATTATCCTGTCAGGTCAGGTACCGTGGGCAAAAAAACTAGAGTTAATACTCAAAGTGGTTCTTAAACTTGCAATTGAGCCTCAAAGTCGTCCCTAAACTAACATTAACCCCAATATTGTCCCTGAATTTAACAAAAGTGACTCACGATTGTCCTTGAAGCATTTTTTGGGAATATTCCTTAACGACGTGATGACGTGTATGGAGAGACGCCATGCTGGATAGGTAACGACTATATGACGTGGCTGTTATTGCCATTAGAAACCACTCTCTTTCTTCTTCTCTGCTCTCTTTCTTATCTATCGTTGTTAAGCGTGGTTTGAATGGATCATGATGGGTGGAGGCAGCAACCTTGTTGGTAGCTCTAGTAACTGATGATCCAAGGGAAGCTGTGGGAGAAGAACCACCAGAAGTAGTCACAAACAACTTCTAGATAGGTGTGGGTGTGGTAGCCGACCCGTCATCACATGGTCAGGAACAGAGTTGACTCCAGGAAGACCATTTTATGGTTGTCCTAACTATAATGTAGGTGATTTTTGTTAATGCATATAGCTGGTGTCGTTGCTCATTCAATTTGTAATATTTCTTCTCCATGGGCATGAAATGTGATTGCAAAGTGTTGGCAAGAGGTGATGTGGTCTCTTTATGTGGGCTAACAAAGTTCCGGATGAAGAAGAAGTAAATGGCAGAGATAATCCTATATTTGAAATAGAGGATTGGAGAATGAAATTTTCCTGAAAGATTGGAAGCTTGGAGTCTGAAGTTAGGGCTCTAAATGTAACACCCTACCCTTCATATTATCATGCTCGAGTCATAAGTCAATGACAAGGTGGTATGACTCAAGGTGGAGTCGTAATATATACATAGTTAGAAGAAATTATTAAATGAAAAGCTTGAAAAGGAATTAAAGAAAATAGCAAGCGAAAACACACACGTATCGAATATAGCACGTTCAGAAAGGCGGGATAAAATAAAAACTTAAAACTTAAAGTCACGACCTACAAAGTTTAGGTCGACTAGGGTTACAACAACAAAATAGTTGATAATAGTTCCTATCTCTCCCAAATATACATCAAAATCTCTATAAGTAAAATACAAAACAGAATTCAAACTAAACTTTGCCGTCTTCTAGACGAACTCCAGCTTATTGCGGAGTACCAGAACCTGTATCTGAAAAATAAAGAATACATACGGAATGAGAACCACAACCCATGAATTTTCAGTACAGTAAAAATGCCAAATATATACAATATAAGTTAACAGGAACTCTCTAAGCAATCTTAAACTCCCATACATCAGTCGTTCCATCCTAGGTTCTCACTAATTCGTAATTAGGTTGCTATCATAGGGGGATTCTAATCTACTTCACCTTTTTCAAAGTTCCACAATTCTCCAAACTCCAAACAGAACAGCCCTAGATGTCAACTGACACCAGCATGAGAGACCTCTCAGACATTCAAACACAAGCAAGACAAACAAGTAATACACAAGTAAATTCAGGTAACACAACTAGCACTTAGTCAAATAATATGTGCAGTTAAACAAGCCAAGACAAGTAGCAAACCCAAATCAAATGCAAATGATGTATGCCTGTCCTATGGCCAATGATATCATTTGTCAGTTATACAGTCAAACCCAATATGTTCGGTAGCTAACCCTGGATGGTCCCTGCATGCGCGCATCCCTGATATCATAACCATATATCAATATCATAGGGAAACATTCGGGAAGGTCTAAGTGCCCGACCACATCTTGCGACGGAGGGTCAACATTCCAACTGGGAGCAATTGGGACAAAATCACCATCCTTGAGTCTACTCCAGAAGCTCAAACATCAACTGAGAACAAGCGGGATAAAACCACAATCTTTGTGTCTACCCCAGGATCTCAAACATCAACTGGGAGTAAGCAGAATAAAATCACAATCTTTGCATCTACCCAGTATCTCAATTACCAACTGGGAGCAAGCAAGAAAAAACCATAATTCCTTGCCTCTACCCCAGAGGTATCATTCTCAACTAGGAGTAAGTGGGGCGAACCACACCTTTGCATTTATCCTGGGAGCTCAAACCCTAACCTGGAGCAAGTGAAACAATGCCACTGCATCTACCCAGGCAGGTATATCTCAATCACAGTCAATTTCTTTATCAAATTCACCCTCAATCTCATTTCACTTCATTCAAAATCATATTAAAACTCAATCATTGTTATCTCTCATTATCTTAATCATTCTCATCATCCTCAATCAATATCAATCATCATTATTTCTCCTTATCATAATCATCCTCATCATATCTCTCATTATATTTAATCTATCTTTCTCCAATTCATTGTCTCGTCTCATTAAATCTCATTTCTAGCTCCTCTATTACACCGGTTCTAGACTCATAACAGGGGTTTATAGAGGTTTAGAATGTTAGAAGAATGGTTGAGAAGTTAAAAATTCATTTTCAGCAAAACAGGGTGGTCATGCGTATGCCTTCTGCGTAAGCATGGGTTTCAAAATGGTATTGTCGCGTGTCTGGTAGGACTCTAGACCTACCAAGGGTTGCCGGATTTCAACCTTCATTACGGGTACCGCCTTATCCATGCTCAACTCCCTAGAGGGACCCAACACTCATTTTGCAGGCGTGGATGACCCCTCACGTAAACCACGTTTGCGTACGCGAGAGCACTTTGTAGAACCTGTTGCTCGCGTACGCATGACATGTCGCATACACACAAATGCAGATTTTCAGAAAAGCTGCTATGATTCAGAAATTCAATTTTTCAATCCAAACTTTGAACTTTCATAGCTTTTTTGTAAAACCCACACAATTTGTAAATAATTAGTCAATAAACTAATTATTAATCCAAGAAATTAGAAAATATAATTTTATAGTTTAATGAGATAAGATTAATTAAAATATGAATTTTGACACTAAATTTAAAGAATTTGGCCAAAGATTGGGCCGAACTGGGCAAACTAGGCCCGTATTGGGCTCAAGGCTTAATCCAACCGCTTATATATGAAGAGCATCAGCTCTCATTCTTCCCAAAGCAAGGAAGAAACACTAAAGCTTTCATTGGAGAAGCCAAAAATACCAAAACCCTTAATCCGATTTCAAATTCACTTAAATTTTAATCCGGAGCTCCGATCACTGCACTTTTTGCGGCCACGCGATCAGCACGTCGAGCTCTACAAAGTCCAGTACATTTTAAGGTAAGGAAGCCACTTTTTCTTTTCAATTTTCTCTTTCCCAAATTTGAAACTCAATGTGAAATTATGTTAAATTTTGCATGATTTCGGTGTTTAGATTCGAGTTAACTTGCGAGTATTATCGGGTTTAGCTCGTTTAAGCTGTGGGTCAGATAAGCACCCTCAAATCCTTAGTATATATGTTAAATTAGTGAGCTCTATTTTGATTATAGTGGTAATTATGATAATAGATTGAAATTGAGTATTGGATGTAGCCAATTTGAGGATTTGGAAGCTTGAGGTCAAGTTTCGAAGGTAGGGTTTCGCTGGTGAGGTATTGGAATTTTGGAAACTTGTGGTGCGAGAACGCTTGAGGTGTTCCGGGTTTATCAAAAAATCGGCCAATGTATGGTTTTGATTTCTCGTATGTAATATATAATGTCGTGTGAAAACTTAGGCTAATTGACCATGAGATAGGTTTAAGCATGTATGTATGTTAAAAGTTAGTAATTTAAATATAAAGGTTGATGATTGATGATTTTGATGATGATTGATAATGAATTGTGAAGGTTGATAATTTGATGAGAGATGTGTTGTATAATGTTGGTTGTGATGGAGATAGAATAATATATATGAAGTATATGTAATTGAGTAATTAGGTGAGAAATTGTTGAATGAATGTGTAAATTGTTGAATGATTAAAGGAAGTAAATTTGGCGTTGGTGTGTTAGCTAATGATATGTATGTGGTGGTAAATTGATGATTTTGATTGTTTGATTAAGAAATTCTTGTAAGAAATTGTTTAAAACTGAGGTATGATTGGTTGTGGTAGGATATAGGGTTGTGTTGCTATGATATGGTAGGTTTTGATGTTAAGCATAAGACTTTGTGTGGTAGGATATTACATTATGATATCAGAACAGTTCGTTCCTGTAGAGCCTGAGGAATGGACTGACTATACTTCTGAGCATACTCCAGCTGTGTGTACATGCTATTTAAGGTGTCTGCTTGACATATATAGCATACATTTTCATGAGCATTACCTTTGAAGATTCGAAGCATTAGACTTTAGATATTAAGACTGATCACCTTAATATCAATTATTCAGTATCGATAATACCCAAATGGCATATCGTGAATGCGAGTGAGGTAATACGTTGGTTCCCTTGCTACTGCTGTGCAAGCTTCTGTTGAAGGGATGGAGTGAGCAAACTAGGAACAATGACGGAGGCGGTAATGAACCTGGTGGTAGAGACAACTAATGGAATTAGAACTTGTGCAGCTGAAGTAAAGGTTGATGTCATCTAGTTAGTGTGAGAAGGAGATTCAAGCCGGTTTCCGGTTGAATGGATTAATAAATAAGATCGTAATGATAAATGATCAGAGTGACGCGGGAAAAGCAGGTTGAAGCATCAATATAATGAGAAGTGTGTAGCCTTTGGATTCTAAAATTTGAATGTAGATGTCGGATAAAGCTAAAAAAACCCTTGTTGTTGAACCTAAAGGTTGAGCCTGAGACCTCTAGTATAACCATTGAACTCTATCGAATGAGGACTCATGGAGTTGCTCATTGGAAAAGAGGAAGTATATGTAGAGTTTAAAGAAATAAATTTTTGAGGGCAAAAATTTCTGTTAGGGGGTAGGATGTAAAACCCACAAAATTTGTAAATAATTAGTCAATAAATTAATTATTAATCCAAGAAATTATAAAATAGAATTTTATAGTTTAGTGAGATAGGATTAATTAAAATATAAATTTTGACACTAATTTTAAAGAATTTGACCCAAGATTAAGTCGAAATGGGAGAACCGGATCTGTATTAGGCCCAAGACCCAATCCAACCCTTTATATATGAAGAGCATCAGCTCTGCTTCTTCCCAAAGCAAGGAAGAAACGCTAAACCTTGCATGGGAGAAGCCAAAAATACCAAAACCCTTAATCCAATTTCAAATTCACTTAACTTTCAATCCGGAGTTCCGATCGCCGCACCGTTTGCGGCCACGCGACCAACGCGTCGAGCTCTACAAAGTCTAGTACATTGTAAGGTAAGAAAGACACATTTTCTTTTTCAATTTCCTCTTCCCCAAATTCGAAACTCAATGTAAAATTATGTTGAATTTTGCATGATTTTGGTGTTTAGGTTCAAGTTAACTTGCAGGTATTATCAGGTTTATCTTGTTTGAGCTATGGGTCAGGTAAGCACCCTCAAACCCTTGGTATATATGTTAAATTAGTGAGATCTATTTTGATTATGGTGGTAATTACGATAATAGATTGAAATTGAGTGTTGGATGGAGCCAATTTGAGGATTTGGAAGCTTGAGGTCAAGTTTCGGAGGCCGGGTTTCGTTGGCAAGGTTTTGGAATTTTGGAAACTTGTGGTGTGGGAACACTTGAGGTGTTTCAAGTTTATTGAAAAATTGGCCAAGGTATGGTTTTGATTTCTCGTATGTAATATATAATGTCGTGTGAAAATTTAGGCTAATTGACCGTAAGATAGGTTGAAGTATGTATGTATGTTAAAAGTTAGTAATTTAAATATAAAGGTTGATGATTGATGATTTTGATGATGATTGATAACGAATTGTGAAGGTTGATAATTTAATGAAAGAAGTGTTGTATGATGTTGGTTGTGATGGAGATAGAGTAACATATATGAAGTATATATAATTGAGTAATTAGGTGAGGAAATTGTTGAATGAGTGTGTGAATTGTTGAATGATTAAAGGAAGCAAATTTGGCATTAGTGTGTTAGCTAATGATATGTATGTGGTGGTAAATTGATGATTTTGATTGTTTGATTGAGAAATTCTTATAAGAAATTATTTAAAACTGAGGTATGATTGGTTATGGTAGGAAATAAGGTTGTGTTGCTGTGATATGATAGGTTTTTAGTGTTAAGCATAAGACTCTATGTGGTAGAAATTTATATTTTTATACAAAACTCATTTTCAATCATTCTTGAATATGGCCCACCGAAGTTGGCCAAAAACCAGTTTTACAGAATTTATCAATTTTCAAGGGGTTCACGAGCCATATCAGTTTCTTCATCAATATAATACCTCCCAACGATCCCAATTCACTCCTTTACTATCAACCAAGTTAAAGCTTACTTAATTTACACATTACAACTTTAAATCATCATTTTCACACCTCAATTTTATGCCTTATCATTTAATGCATTTCATCAACTTATTCATTTCAAAAACCAATTCAAACCACATTTTAAACCTCCTCAATGACCCATCATCATTCTCAAATTATATCAAAATAATTTATGACCTAAATCACCCAAAAACTTTTTACATATTCAATACCAATTTTAATAATTACCAATCCAAACATAAATCACACATTCCATTCTATCACACTTACTCGGACTTACCCGGTCATGGCCTCAGGCCCAAAATTCACGGCTTATGACCCAACATTCATCTATTTAACTGCTGAATCATAAACACACAATCACCATCCAAGTTCAATTTCAACAATGCATCAATTACAACATATCAATTCCATCCAATTACACAATTGAAGCTTATTCTTAGGGGTACCTAGCCTAGGACTTCATATCACATTACATGGTATTTAAATGAAATTCAAACCATACTTTAATGTCCGCGATTTCCAAACTCTTGGAGCCTTGTAATTACTCCCGTACCAATATCACATTGAGCAAGTTCCGCCTTACGCCCAAAATCAATCCAACAAGCTCTAATCCATCCAATTACATAATTCACATAGTCTCAACCTAGGGTTTTCGCATAAAATAGGAAAAATAGGAGGAATTGAGATTTCTTACCTTGCTTCACCTAACCTTGGGATGAAACCTCAATAGCACTTAAGGTTGGACCGTCCCTAAACACCAAAAATCAAACCCTTTAATATTTAAACCCCAAAAATGCAAAATTAGAAATAATAAAAAACTGATCATAGAATTTAAAATTTTTTACTACTTTGTTCAGATAAAATTAAAAAATATTTCGAGACGAACGTGTGGCCACAAATGGCTCATCAATCAGAGTTTCAGAGAGAAAGTTATGAGCGGAAGAATGAGAAGATGAATAATAAAAATGGCTCTCAAATAAGCTTTGGGTGAGGGTTATAAGGGTTGGTTTGTGGCCCACCTTGGTCCCGATTCATTTGTTTTAACCTGTTGGCTTAATTTTAGGTCAAAACCTTTAAAAATTAGTGCTTTAATTCGTATTCCAATTATGTTTACTTCCTAAATTATAAATTTTAGTTTCTTAACATTCTTCACTCATAATTAATTGTCTCAATTGCAATGTCAGACAAACTTAAACTGATACTGCTGGTTAAAATACCAATATGCGTTTTTATATATTTTTTCGAAATATATTACATGTTCCACTCAAAAAAATTCTTCGAATCCAATTATTATCATTAAAATTTCAAATTCCTAGGTTTTAATTTTTTACCATGACTGGGCGCGTTTTAACTATTTTAATTTAATGATTAATTATCTAATTAATCCTTTTATAAATTTTTCGGATTTTACACTAAACTAGCTTTTTGTTTATTGTTGGTTATTGTTATGTTGGTAATTGTGATTGTTGTTTGTGTAGCATGAAAATAATAAAAACCATTTGGATATTGTGTAATAGAAAAGCATAAATGTGGTGGTTGTGATTATTGTACCCTATGAACAAATGAATAGAAATGATAACACAATATTTTATTTTGTCATTGTTGTTGCTATGAAGGTAAAGAACAATAATAAAATTTTAAACATTTAATTATAACATTCAGCTTATGTTAATTATTTTTAAATTTGTCTGTGTCAAATTAAACACTATCAAAAAACAATATAAAGTATTTAACTCAAACCAAAACACATACATCCTGATACATGAAACTCAAAAACTATAAAGTTCAATGTTTAAAACCAAAATATCTCAATGAAAAAATTTAAATTTTCAATTCTTGAATTTTCTTGGTGGTTTGAACTCCAAGGTTGGTACAAATCACAGAACGCTACGCAACCTTGAAACTATAGCTGCAGATGCACCAACCATTGGATCAATACGAGCAGTTGTTGGTGGTGGAGTATTTGAAACTAGAATAATGAGTAGTGGAGGAGCATTTGAAATATTTGGTGGAGGAGCACTGGTGGCTGGTAGAGGAATTGAAGCTTATACAGTTGGTGATGGTGAAATAGTTGAAGGATAATGTTGTCTTCATTTTTGTGGGAGCTTTACTGGTCTTACCTGGGGTTGCACAACAGCTGTTGTAACTTGTAAGACAATATTTAATTAGATGAAAAAAAATATATAAAGTAACAAGAAAAAAGAATAATAATTAAATTAGGCACTAATATTGGAGTACATTTGGAAATTAGGTTGAATTGGTGGTTGGAAGTGGTACTTGAATATGATTCATAACTTGGTTGCATAGAGCAGGGGTAGCAGCCATAGAAATTGGGTTCATAATAGTAGAGGTTGGCTGTTGGGTGGGTTTTAAAATTTCAGTAGTTTTAGGTTGGTTGATACATGAGTTTGGAACTAGGTTAGGAGGAATGGGCCTAGAGTTTGGTCATGTTCTTAGTAAAACTGATTGGGTAGGGACTTCAACCACCACCTCCTTATTTTTTTGGATGGTAGTTCTTCCAAATACGTTGGAATAGATACTCCATGCTCATAGTACACATGCACTTTTCTGTGGTTTCTTTCAGCATAGAAGCACATCTCCAAGAGCTCAGCATAAGAATTTAGTTCCCTTAGACCAGTCTCTAAAGGCCTGTTTGGAACCAACCACCAACAGTGTTCTACCTTATCACATCCAAGCTCTTTGTAGTACTCCCTAATGAAAAACACATCTAACCGATCTAGGTCAAGTTTCGAAATCTCTAAAATATAGTTCCTGATGTATGAGACGACACCGTTTTCACTCGTCACAAAGGATCTCTATGGAGACACACAATAGTAATGAGAGTCATCTGCAAACAACAAATGATCATCAAAATTACCATCAATAAGGAAGGCACAATAAATCTAAACCCTAACCCACCATGAAAACACATAAATTACGTACATAAACTACATACATACTTCTATTTTTAGCACATTCCAACCATAACTATTATCATCACGGACAAAAACAAACAATAAAAACGAAACAACAACATACGAATAAAATCTGAACAAAAATATCCAGAAAAAATAGAACATTACAAAAGGGATGAACGAATGAATATCGACTTAACAATATAGAAAAAAGCCATGATCAAGAAAAACATAGGAGTAGACAGTGGTTATTTTGTTTCTCCTCTTTATTTTAGTTACTTCTAACAATCAAAATACTTTTCGTCAGACCACTACGTGTGCAATAGAGATGAGACAATTACAATGCAGTTGCTTTCTTTGAGAGAGAATGTCTTAAAAAATTCTTCTCAAAGTGGCGCATTGAAGAAAATAACGAGAAGAAGAAGAGACGACGCTAGATTGAGAGAAGAATAGTCATTAAACATGTTAAATCTCCTCTATATATATTAAATGACGACGTTTCTATTCTATTTGGATGCCAAATAAAAAACGACGTCGTTTTGGAAGTCTAGCATAGTTTCTGTTAATCCAAATCATCTTTCTATTGGAAAATACTTCAGAGACAATTATAAGTCATTTTTGTTAAATTCAGTGATAATATCGAGATCACAGTAAATTTAGAGACGACTTTAAAATTCGTTCGTAAGTTGAGAGACTACTTTAAATATTAAATAAAAAAAATGTAAAATGCGTTAACAACAAGCGATGCATATGCACGTGAGCGCAATTATTTAGTAACTGGCCGGCATGGGCCAATCAATCCATATACACAATGTGGGACCCATTGGCCAGCTCCCTTCACTGACCTTTTTTTGCCTTTTTCCTCCATTTAGAATCCGTAAATAAATTGAGACGTTAACAAAATAACAATAAGAAATAACTTAATATTTACTATATTATTTTTCGGAGGTTTAAAAAAAAAGGCTCCATTTTAAATATTCCATTTCCATATTCATTTTATCTTCAAGTCACAGTGTGTGCCTCTCTTCTTAGTTCTTACTACCTCACCGACTCTGTTACCATCTTCCGGTGAATTGATCTCGGGAAAAAGAAAGGTAAGCAAAATCTCTGATCCCACTTGTTTCTGTTTCTCCATTTCGATCTGCACAGTGAACGAGCTTAATTCTCCTTTCTGAGTTTCCAAATCGAATATCGAATCTTATGTGTTGTTTTTGAGTTTGATGTGAAGTTTCACATTGTTCATGATTATTATTTTTTTCTTGATTACATGTTGTAAAATTCTACTTGATCGGTATTTTTTTAATAATTAAAAGGCATTGCTTATAATTTTTGCTTTTGTTATGGCCCAACCAGTGTTAATTGTGTGAATGTGGGGTTGGAGATTTGGATTAACTATTATTGAAATCACATTGCAAAGTTACTCTCGTGGCTTGCTATTTTCTGTGTTATTGGTTTCTGATTCACAAAAGGAAATATAAAAAATTACTGGCTACTGGTTTATTTAGCTTTGATTTGTTCATGGGATCACTTGCTTTTAGATTTTTTTAATTCCATTTGATACCTTTTATCATTGATTGCATGTACCTTGAGTGTGATGTGGTTTACAGGCTCTGAAATTGTTTCGTTTTCTTTAGATCTGTATTGTGAACAGTGTCTAAAGATAGTAGCAAAAGAGATGAAATTTTGATAGATTTCTTTACATAATTAAAGTATATTTCCAGAAATTGCTCATAAGATTCATGCATAAGAAATGGTAATTGGAGAGGAACTTCTGTGGGTTATGTTCTAGTTAACTGAGTGAAAAGCTTTTAAACTTTTATGGTGGCCTCTATAAATATGAATAAGAACTTGCTGGCCCGCAAAAGATTCCATTGTCGGTGTTAGCTATATATGATTGATGTTCTTCATATTTTTCTTATGTTAAAACAGTTATCTGCACGCACTAAGAGGTAATCAACTTATTTATTGGACTGCGTACACATTCTAATGGTTTGATTATCATATCCGTTGTTTATTATTGGTGGTTTCTGTTATCCAATTTGCTTTGAAGTTATCTTCTTGTCATTCCACTAAAGCTACATGCAATGCTGCAATGTAGGTTTAGCCGCACAAGTTCTAACTGACAGATAATGGGTCGTGGTGTCAGCGCCGGTGGAGGTCAGAGTTCTTTGGGCTATCTCTTTGGCACTAATGAACCTGCCAACAATGCCCCAGCTCCAGCTGCAGCCAATGCCCCGGCTGTAAACAATGCCCCAGCTGCACCAGCTGCACCAGCTGCAAGCCGTGAACGTCAGCCTGCAGATGGTGGTCATACCGAAAATGCTACTGTTACATCACCAGTTGATAAGCAAATTCCAGCTGGAATTCCTGGGAATCTCAAAAACAATTACCATCGTGCTGATGGACAAAACTGTGGCAACTTCCTCACGGTATTAACCCATGTTAACATCTCTTGTTGTCGATGTGGTCATTTGATTTGTACTGCATACTTGCGCTCCTTGTTGTTTATGCTCTCAATATTGTTGCTATATCCTTTAGCCTTTTCTAGTATTTCAAAGGCCAAGAGGAGGGTGTTTCACTTCCAACTGCTGTAGATTTTTCTTAAAATTATGCTGTTTCGTTAATCCTAATTATGGGATTTCGATTGACAGATATCTCATCATGCAATTCTGAATTATCCATATTAAGGATTGGCATTTCTTGCCCTCTATCCTTGACCATCTTTAGCTTTATATGTATTGTGTTTCCTTTATTTTATTTTTAACTTTCTTTCTCATAGCCGACCCCACCTCATAAGATAAGGCATTGTTTTAACTTTCTTTCTCAGTACATGAGCTTGAGTTGTATCTTACACTTTGTGGCACATGATAAAGAAGTTTTCTGATAGTGATATATCTTCGTACTAGCAATTTCATATGGTGCTTTTCTTGATATTATATCATTTCCATAAAATTTTATGGTATTTCACTGAATTATTTGTGTATGATGCTGATCTGCTGACCTCAAACACACTTTATAACTTAATGTGTTTTAAGATCTCAGCCAATGTGTTTCAAGGTGCATTTGCAATTATAGTTTTCACTATTACTGACATATTAGTAGTAGCTTTTGCACCATACAGCAATTCTTCCTGCCTTGTTGTGTCCCTAATTCCTTCCTCATTTTTATGCAATAAGTTATATATGAGAAAGCTGATCTCATACACCATATAAGTTTCACATTCCATCTAATGGTGGAGGTCAGCTCAGTGAATTTGGCCAAAATGAGTAATATTACATCTCATTTTATTATCTTTAGGAGTGAAGATTGATAATTTCCATACTAGTTACATTGTCTTCCTTGGTTATAAGCTTTGTTCGATATGCTGAGTTATCATCTATTGTTGATCATGGATTCCTTTGGTTGCAGGATCGACCATCTACCAAGGTTCATGCGGCTCCAGGTGGAGGGTCTTCCTTGAATTACCTCTTTGGTGGTCCTCCTCCTGAGAACAAGTAATTCATCACTGTGAAGAATGCTTTTCATTCAAGAGTTAAGTCCTTCATATGTGACTTACCCTTTTGTGAAATAGATAGTATTTCCCTGTGTTTAGACTCATGAGTTGTTTCTTGTGCAACAATAAACCCATTTCCTTGACAATGTTGGAGTGGCCAATGGCCCAAACTATGGTGATTCATAGGTTTATTGTGATGTGCAATTATGTGTGTGTCATTTAATGTAAAATACTCTGCTTATGAGCAAATAGTATCCCCCTAATTGTTGTCCTACCTCTATAACTTCATCTTTATTTGGCTATCTTAAAGTTTCATCGCAATTATTGCAATCAATCCTTGTGTCTTGCTGATATAGTGAAATTGCTATGCAAAGCAGCAATGAGGGGAAATATAATTTTTTTGGGTTAAGAGTAGGTCCCCCTCCTTTTTGGTTTTAAATTGTGTCAACTTTTTCCTATGTGATAATGGTAAATAAATTGAATAACCGTTATAGAGGAGGGTTGGATATCTCTTGTTCACAAGGATTAAGGATTATAATTAGTTGTTCTCTGCCCGCTTTAGACTTAAGAGTGTGTTTGATAATTGGACTCCTGAATTTAGTCTGAAAAATAATTATGATTTGAATCATATTTTCTTTTATTTAAAACTAAAAAAGTTTTCTTAAATTTTAGTCTTTTCTTTTTTTAAACCCAATCATTGTTCCCTTCCTACCAATTACAGAGACACCAACCCACAACTTTTTTCTCATCTATGGTAGCACTATGGGTGGCAAGCGGGAAAAGCCCGTCCGCCAAAAGCCTGCCCTTTGGTGGGCTGGCCTGTCCCGCCTTAGCTAATGAAGCGATATTAAAATCTTATTTTGTCATGGCCAAAAAAAAAAAATCTTATTTTGTCTCGCTTAACAACGGATTGGCGAGTCAAACCCGTCAAATTTTTTTTTTACTACTATTAAGTATTAAATAATATATATAATTTTACAACTATTTTAATAAATTTATAATTTTTAAAGACATAACAAAATTATAATTTTTAAATTTACAAATATTAAAGTTTTTATAATTATAAATATGTAATAAACATAATCATAAACTAAGTTTTTTGAAACAAAATAATAAAATCAACATTGTCTAAAGTAAAATAAATATTGTCCAAAACATATAATTAAACATCTACAAATTTAGAACATAATCAATTAAATGTAAAACATAATTTAAAACACTAAATTAGAACATTTTCAAAAAAATCCTGAGCTCGGTGGAAAAGTCCGCTCCGTTCCACCAAAACTCACGGTTTAAGCAATGCGATTAGGCAGGCTTTTGATGTGTGGTTGTCTCAATTTTTTAACCTGGCCCATTTTTTTGACAAATTTTGCGAATTGATCTGATAGATTTATGTCCGTTTGCCACCCTTAAGTAAAACTGCACTCAATCAAAGCAACTCGAAATTGGTAAAGAAAAAAAAAGTAGATTAAAAAAAATCACAATGGTCCACATTTTCATCTTTCCCTTTCACTCCCTCAGCCTCATACTCCTCCGAGGAAAATAATTAAATTCCATTCCATGGGTGTTGTGCACTAGTGAGAGCAAAAGGTTGTAATTTGTTCTTTTACACTTCTACCATTTTTGGTTAATCCATGTCATATTGAATTATTGACTAACCTCACCATAGTATCTGAGTATTCTACCGATGATTAGCTCCCAGAATTACTATTACCATTAATATTCAGGGTCTTTTATGTATTTTACTTTGAAGAAGTTCTTATTTGAGTTCAATTTATATTAATTTTAAAGGTAGATTAATACACACTTAATTATAAGTAAGAGCTTAGTCATCAGGATAAATACTTATATTTTTATAAAAAAATATTTTTTGTCTAAATTTGGAGTTTAATTTTGATACTTCAAGCAAATTTATATATTTATTACTAGGTATTTATTATTATTACTAGATATATACCTAAATTAACAATTATATTATATGTATATTAAAATTGGTGTTTGCTACGGTATCATCATAAATTCATATGTATCGATACAATTAAAATGTGGACAAATTAAAACACGACACGTGGATTATAATTTTCACGTCAATAATTAATTTTTTTTAAATATATATTATATCAATTATTTTACTAAATTATCCTTATACTTTAATAAAATTAAAAAATATTTTTTATTTAATATTAAAAAAAGACTAAAATACCCTTTTTTATATTAAAAAAATTAATTTAAAAATCAAAATGAAAATACATCTCATTATTCATATACATTAAAAAATTACTTCATTGATCATAAACCCTAATCTAATCTCTCTCACCCCTGTTTATACAAAAAAAACACATCTGAACAATTTTTTTCATCATTGAATATCAATCTACCAATAAAATACAACCTCGTCCCTAATTTCTACCCGGACAGCAGCCTATCCTCACCCTCTCTCTTCATCGTAGCCGCGCTCTCTCTCCGTCGTTCTTCACGCAAGCAGCCGCCTTGTCATTCCCCATGCATCAACAGCTCATCAAATCGTCCTTCACGTAGCAGCAACCCCGTATTACTCTCTAGCATCGTGCCTTCCTCCACTCCTCCCTGCAATTGCCACTCTCTGTCTTCCGTTTGCAGCTGTTCAGCCCTGCCGTTTCCGTCGTCTAGCCCCACAGTTTTCGTCGACACAGTCCCCTGCATCTAGAATGGAGCCTCAGGTTTTAGTTCCAGCGTTTTCTGTTCTAACTTTTGGTTTTTTTATTTTTTGATCATTTGTTGTTTTTATAATTTTAATTATTTGTGGTTATGTTCACTATTCCAGTGTTCTCTCATGTAACTTTTGCGGTTGCTATTTCTTGATTATGTAATTTTAATTTGTGGTTTGGTATTTAATTTGTGCTTGTTCTAATTTTAGTGTTGTTGTAATTTTAATTTATGCTATTCTAATTTTAGTTTTAACATAGATGGTGATACACAGTTGAACCAATGGGATGATGAAGATATGGTTTCAGGCTCCAGCAGCAAGCAAAGTTACAATTTTCAAGCTTCCAATGTTAATCCTAAGAGAGAAAAGTACCTCAGATACCGGACCAGACTGAATGCTGCAGAGTATGCTTGTTTTAGCTGTGTAATTTAGTTTTTATATATGTTTCAAAAATGCCAACCTATCCTAGATTCAAATCTTATGTTTTCTTGGCTTCTTTCATGCGGTTTTAATGCATGTAATGTGAAATATACCTTCATCCTTTGGTAAAGAATTAGGAAGTACATACTGAGATTTGGTAACCATATCTAAGTTATCTTCATTCAATCCAAAGTTCATCAGAAGAGGTGCTCTGTAATTTTAGCTTCAGGTTGGTATAGTTACTCCTTTCCTCCATACAATTTACTTTTCCTATTTTTGTTGGGAGAAAGAAAAAGAGAATGATGATAACTTGATTTGAGAAGGGATTAGTTATATGTAGGTCAAGAAAAGGTGGTTTTTCTATCTTTCTTATTTTTTAATGTATATGCTAAACTAAATGTACTATAAATATCAACTTAATTTTGGTTCTTTAACTGTAAATTTAAACAAAAAGATGTAACATTTCTAATGCATTCAAGTTTATTACATGAATTTATAAAGACCTCTGTAATATCGTTATTCATTAATAAAATCTGTTATCAAACACAATCTTGATAAAGTGTCTCCTTGTTGAAGAAAATATTAGGTCGGGGCTTTGAGTGTTTGATCGCTTGTAGATTCTGCTGGAAATGTCAAGCTTACTAGCTCCTCTTTTGAATATTATGTGATTTGTTGAACTACACGTCTAGTCTAATAATTGATTTTTTTTGTTCAAATATTTCATGAAGATGATCGTACTTTTACTAAATTAATAATTTAAGTTTTACAATTTTGTGATCATAGTCGAATAATATGCACTTCGGTATGGATTAATTTGATGTAATTGACCCCAATTTTCATTACTATATTGTTATTAGGATGATATTTCTTTTTCTTTTAGGGTTGATTATGCAGTCACTATAAATCTGCAGTTGGGGAGTGGTTCAATGGTGGATTGGGCTGAAATTTTGATAGCAAGTTCTGGATGTAATTTTTCGTTCCAAATGATTAGAGGATTAAGATAAGATTTGGAGGGTGAGATATGGCTTGCGTGCGCAAAGTAATTTTGTAAATTTTTTATGTTTTTCAGAATTACAAGCTTATAACACATAACATTCTTTCGAGTTATCAGCCTTCACCCAGCCTGATGATTCCTCAGAAGATTGAACCTCTTCCATTGCTCTTGACCATTACAGAATCAAGCCTTTCTTGCAAGCATGTAAGCTCTCTTGCCAGAGATTTTCTTGTTTCCCTGAAACTTGGATGCAAGCCCTGGTATATAACATTGATCAAGGACAAGGAAGCTAACTAAGACTCTAAATAATCCTCCTAATGCATATGTATCTAATCATTTACAAATCACAATTATCGCACGTGATTGTAATGTAAAGCCATTGATAAAAAGAATAGTGAAACAAATACATACTTGATGCAACATTTTATTACCAAATCAAGGTATATTGAAAAGAAATTGCTGATTTGATATTAAGTAAACAGCATCAGTAACACATACTTGAATAGTATCAAACTTCCGCAGGAGCCTCATTATATTCTCTCCAAGTGCGATCCTCTATTTCTCATCATTTTGTAGATCAGAAGAGTGCTCAAACGCTTGAAATAGAAGCTTTGATATCAGTCAACTCCTTACTGACTTCTTTGCTACAATACAGAGAATGAGAGACACTATAATAGCATAATAACAACTAACCTATTGCTAACTACCATTTTCATTCTCTTCACTAAAAAAGGCATCACTGAATTCTTTGCTGCCGGTTCAAGAGTAAGACAGGCTGTTTCCGCCTGAATATGTGACATATATTGATCCCATTCTCATGAGTTTAGCATGTCAGTTAGTTAGTTAGAGGAAAGATATCTTGTTTGTAATTCAATTTCAAACAAATCCAATGTAACATCCATCCTAAGGTGTAATGCAAGTTTATGATTACCTTGATTTACATGCACTTCATCACAAAATGATGCTATGTCTTTTCCACTAATTAATGAAACTAATAATGCAGCAGCATTTACTAATATACCTTTAAAATTAAATAATTTTATTTTATAGTACTCATTTGTATTCTAGTATTTTTGTGTGCATCACACATTTTAAATCTAGTATATTGTATATTAAAGCAAAGTTACCGCAGCACATAAAACATCACTCAGAGGATCCTTCAGACCAGAAGCGGAGAAAGAAGAAGTAATTAATGAAAAATTGCAAAGAAGAATTCACGTAGTGATGCTTCAGTGGTGCGCCTTTGACCATTTAATACCATTTTTCCAACTTCCCATAGCAAATTCTGGTGTTCATGTATGTCTTCTTCATATCAACATCAAGAAACATTCAAAGGCTATCCATCCCTAATCACTCAACTTTGCCTCCTTTTAATTTGTTAGACTTGGTTGAACTGCCATTGCCATTGCCATCGTCATCAAATATTTGCCAAGCTGTTATATCATGCATAAATAAATACATATTTTTGTTCCAAAAAATACACATAATCTTTTAATCAAAATGCACACTTTTTAATTTACATACACAAATCCAAATGCATTATTAGTTAATTGTTGTGTTCATTTAGTAGAGATGACAGCCAAATGCCTTAGAGAAGTAATGATGTTGGAAGAAGAAGAGCTCAGAATTAAGACAAGACAATGAAGCTGTTGAAGTTGTTTGATATTTGAAGCTTCACTATGATTGCATGGCTGCATTTGTCACTGGAGTATGAAAATTGATAAATTGTTTGGAAACAGCAGCAGTCACTGATGTAATTGTCAGGTTAACCTGTTTACATTACACCCTTTGAGTACGGCCTTTCACCAAACCTTGCATTATATATCATTACTATTTTGATTTGATGCATTTGAGAGAGCTTTACTCATGGATGTTGTCATTAAGTGTGATACTATGCCAGCAATGATAATCAAAGCCGAAATCAATATGGTTATACTCATCATATACTAATCAGTATTTCTCTGTCAAATTCCTCTACTTGCCTCAATACAAACATTTTCATCAAGTATTTACCGTAAAGTGATGTTTGTTAGAAATAATTTTCAAAGGAAAAAATTAAAGAAAAGAAAAACTAGACCTTAAATCCTTAATTAATTAGGATTAGGAAAGTTAACATTGCAACATCGGTATCATTATTTTATTATGAATATGAACCATAAACGCGCTCATGAAACTAATCCCTTCTTAAATCAAGTTATCATAATTCTCTTTTTCTTTCTCCCAACAAAAATAGGAAAAGTAAATTGTATGGAGGAAAGGAGTAACTATACCAACCTGAAGCTAAAATTACAGAGCACCTCTTCTGATGAACTTTGGATTGAATGAAGATAACTTAGATATGGTTACCAAATCTCAGTATGTACTTCCTAATTCTTTACCAAAGGATGAAGGTATATTTCACATTACATGCATTAAAACCGCATGAAAGAAGCCAAGAAAACATAAGGTTTGAATCTAGGATAGGTTGGCATTTTTGAAACATATATAAAAACTAAATTACACAGCTAAAACAAGCATACTCTGCAGCATTCAGTCTGGTCCGGTATCTGAGGTACTTTTCTCTCTTAGGATTAACATTGGAAGCTTGAAAATTGTAACTATGCTTGCTGTTGGAGCCTGAAACCATATCTTCATCATCCCATTGGTTCAACTGTGTATCACCATCTATGTTAAAACTAAAATTAGAATAGCATAAATTAAAATTACAACAACACTAAAATTAGAACAAGCACAAATTAAATACCAAACCACAAATTAAAATTACATAATCAAGAAATAGCAACCGCAAAAGTTACATGAGAGAACACTGGAATAGTGAACATAACCACAAATAATTAAAATTATAAAAACAACAAATGATCAAAAAATAAAAAAACCAAAAGTTAGAACAGAGAACGCTGGAACTGAACTGCGAATTACCTGAGGCTCCATTCTAGATACAGGAGACTGTGTCGACGAAAACTGTGGGGCTAGACGACGGAAACGGCAGGGCTGAACAGCTGCAAACGGAAGACAGAGAGTGGCAATTGCAGGGAGGAGTGGAGGAAGGCACGATGCTAGAGAGTAACACGGGGTTGCTGCTACGTGGAGGACGATTTGATGAGCTGTTGATGCATGGGGAACGACAAGGCGGCTGCTTGCGTGAAGAACGACAGAGAGAGAGCGCGGCTACGATGAAGAGAGAGGGTGAGGATAGGCTGCTGCTGTCCGGTAGAAATTAAGGATGAGGTTGTATTTTATTGGTAGATTGATATTCAATGATGAAAAAAAGAATGTTCAGATGTGCTTTTTTTTGTATGAATAGGGATGAGAGAGATTAAATTAGGGTTTATGATCAATGAAATAATTTTTTAATGTATATGAATAATGAGATATATTTTGATTTTGATTTTTAAATTAATTTTTGTTTAATATAAAAAAGGGTATTTTAGTTTTTTTATAATATTAAATAAAAAATATTTTTTATTTTTATTAAAGTATAAGGATAATTTAGTAAAATAATTGATATAATATATATTTAAAAAAAATAATTATTGACGTAGAAAATATAATCCATGTGTCGTGTTTTAATTTGTCCACATTTTAATTGTATCGATACGTATAAACACCATTAAAATTAACTACTAAAATATTTGTGCATATAATTGGATGTTTGGGACAATATACAATTAGATATTTGTGTATATCAAAATTAAAGATCATATTAGATGTACATTAAAATTAACCACTAAAATCAGTCATTAAAATAAACATATATATTTATATACAAATACACAATAACTAATTTTAGTGTATAAATAATATTTTTATAAAATATATGTAAAAATATAAAATTCATACTGAAAATAAATTAAACAATATATATTTTTATATACAAATACATAATAATTGATTTTAGTCTACACATAACATTTTTTAAAAACTAAATTCTTTTAATAATTACACCAATTTAATTTATAGCGAAAAAGAGAATTAACAGCTTCTATCAATATACTACGAAACGACGTCGTTAAATTTTGAAGAATATGATTTTGAATTTTGTTTGTTTCTGGATTTGGTGTCTGTTTTCCGTAGCGGAATTGAACCGGGAAATTCATTCATTCAAAAAGCAAGTTGAAAATCACTCATCATCATCCTTCCAATTTCATCATCTTCATTACCCTTCCACCACAACCACCACCACAGCCACCGTTACTGCCACCACAGCCATCACAAATCCACAACAAAAGCAACAAAGACCTTTCAGACTCGCCGAAAATCTTGAACTGAAAGAATGAATGAAAATGGAGAAAGAAAGTTGTGTGTGTGAAGTGATGGATCCTCTCGCCAACTATTGGGGTCTCTCCCTCTTTCCCCAAATAATATCATCTTCTTCTGCTGCTGTCACTGCTTCTTCCTCTTCGAAGCCCTACGATCCCAACTACGATCTGGACTGCATCCATAACCATCTCCGATCCACGGTACAATTCCACTTCAACTCCTTTCAGCTCATATTCACTTTTTATTTTTAATTTTTTTCCGCAGGTCGGAATTTATTTACTAAGTGTTGTCAATTTTCCAATTATTGTGTCTGTGTCCGATCTTTTGTTCCAGCTAAGAGTGGAATTTTAGGGTTTTGAGTAAATCACCAAAGTGCATTGTGTGTGGGCAATTTTTGTTCCTTTCGTTTGGGTGAAATTCGACGGGATTAAATTACTTTGCTACTTTTTTATGTATGAATAGATGGTGTGATGCATGGGTTTCAAAATTTGAGTTCATTGTTTGACTTGAGTTTTTATAAGAAATGAAAAAAGCAGAAGAATTAGAGTGGTTGTAATGGATGTTGCAACCATAATTTTAATTGGACGAGTTGAAGGCTGTGATATGTGAAAATCCTGGACTGTTTGACTCTGAAATCTCGAGTGATCCAGCATGTCATGAAGAAAATGATAATCCAGCATGTCATGAAGAAAATGATGTTGTTGCTGAAGAGGTTTTGGAGTTTCCTCGAAAACGGAGACCTGCTTTAGGCCTGAAGCGTGCTCGTTTCTCTTTAAAGCCAACTAAAATGTAAAATTACCTTCTCCAGTCTCACCCCCAATCCCATCCCTTCCCCCATTTTGTCATGCTGATTTTTTTTTTTTTGAATTTGTTTCTCTCTTATTGTTTTGACAGTCAATCTGTTGAGAGTTTGATACCAAGGCAGGACCTTGATAAACTGAAAGATCCAGTGGAATTCTTCTTGGCCCATGAACGGCTAGAAAGTAAGTCACCATATTTCTTTTCCTGTGCACACATTGGATGTTGTTTCTAACGTTTTCTCTTGTTCGGTCTGCATTTGATGGATAGATGCAAAAAGAGAGATACAGAAGCTGACGGGTGTGTCACTTGAGTCAAATCCGTCTGATACTACCACTAAGCCGCGACAACGTCGACCAGGACTTTCAGGGAATAATGAGAGGTACGATGCTAATTGTTAAATAATCAACTCTCATTGCCTTGTTTATGATGTTTGTCATCCTTTTATTTTTAGTTTGTTAATATTCGTCATAATATCATATGGCTCAGGCGGGTCAAATACAAGCATCGATATCCAAAAGAAACTTTTGACAATAACAATTATGGTCCACCCTCTCAAGAGGCAAGTGAATCTGTTTGTCTTGATTCTGTTGGTGAGAGCGCAGACGAAGGTGGAGCTTGTATTACTCCGCTGGAAAATGAAGAAATTGGTAAGTGAATGACACTCTACAGAGCACGGGTTGATTTTTTATAATCTCTCTTGAGTATATGTTATTCGTCAATGAGTTTTGGCCTTCCCTCCTAGCACTAGTTGCTTTACATTTCTCTGGTTTTCTAGACTTCAGATATTGATATGATGTATTTTGCTGCAGATTCACCTGCTATTGAAGAGAACAAGACCAGTGACGTACTGGATAGATTGCTTCAATGCAATTCTGAAGATCTAGAAGGGGATGGAGCAATGACTCTCTTACAGGAGACTTTACAGATCAAACCAATTGCTTTAGAGAAATTAGTTGTTCCTGAGTTCCCAAATAATAGCCAAATTCTTGATATGAAATCATTGCATGGGAACTCATCAAAGCCAAGGAAGAGGAAACCTTTGTCCAATCTCGATAATTTATTGACAGGATTTAATAATAGGACGCCTATTAGACAGGACATAGGATGCCTCTTGCAGCAATCAGGTTCACCTACCCCGCCAAGAAGTCCATTTGCTCTATTACCTTTGTTGCAGCAGCACATTTCACGCACAGAGCCATCAGTGGATCCATTTGCAGCTGACAGAAGTGATCCTTTATCCAACAGAACAAATTCTCCAGTCCCTCTGATACACCAGGAGCCCAATCTTATTGCTTCTGGGAAGCTGTCAAATGTACACTCTGCAAACATAATTGATGATGGTGTTGCCATCAGTAAAGCAAATTCAGCAGGTGACACGGTCAGGAATGGCTCCAGTTCTTCTGGAGAATCCAAGAAAGATCGTTCTGGGATGGTACCCACTAAACTGAAAAAATCCTTATTTGAAGAAATAATTGCAACAAAGGAGACACATTCAGTGGAAGAGACCGTCAGAGATTGTGCTACTACACCCCAAAAGTTCGTGGAGGATAATTCAAGGCAACCTCAGCCTGATGCTAATATTGAGTCAAAAGGACCTCATTTTGGCATGGAAGTGGATATTGAAGACAGTGAGATGCATTCTGTTGAAGACACCATTAGAGATTGTGCTAGTACACCCGAAAAGTCTCTGGAGGATAATCCAAAGAAGCCTGAGTTTGATGCTAATATTGTGTCAAATGGTCCTCATGTTGACATGGATGTGGATATTGGAGACAGTGGTATGAATGTGCTAGTACACTCTGCAAACATAATTGATGATGGTGTTGCTATTAGTAAGGCAAATTCAGCAGGTGACACAGTCAGGAATGGCTCCAGTTCTTCTGGAGAATCCAAGGAAGATCGTTCTGGGATGGTACCCACTAAACTGAATATACCCTTACTTGAAGAAATAATTGCAACAATTGAGACACATTCAGTGGAAGAGACCATCGGAGATTGTGCTATTACACCCCAAAAGTCCGTGGAGGATAATTCAAGGCAACCTCAGCCTGATGCTAATATTGAGTCAAAAGGACCTCATTTTGGCATGGACGTGGATATTGGAGACAGTGAGATGCATTCAGTTGAAGACGCCATTAGAGATTGTGCTAGTACACCCCAAAAGTCTCTGGAGGATAACCCAAGGCAGCCTGAGTTTGATGCTAATGCTGAGTCAAATGGTCCTCATGTTGACATGGATGTGGGTATTGGAGACAGTGGTATGAATGACAGAGTAGGGATGCCAAATATTGAAACAAATGGACCCTGTGAAATCGAGGATGACGTATGTTTATATTTCAAGCTCTTTCATCCTGAATTGTGGCAAATTTTGTAGCTCTGAATCAATCTATGTTTTGATACAGGCAGAGAATATGCAGGCACATGCAGCTGCTGTGCCATCAGATGATTCTAATATTAACCTGGTGAATCCTCCAGGTATGCACATTTTTTCATCTGGTTCTGATATACATGCACAATGGCTGGTTAATTCATGGCTGACCCCAAGCCATCTCTATAATGTTTCCATTTTGTTATTTTAATTAAGAAAAATAGAGTAATAAGACAAGTATGTTCTTGAAGTTTTTTTTGATGGGCTTGAGTCCCTAGGGAAAAAAGTATCAAATAGATTTTTAAAGAAACATTACGATCAACTTATAAGTCCCTGAGAGAAAAAAAGTTACCAAGTAAATCCTGAAAATTTGCAAGGGTGGACTTATAGGTTAGAAGGATGAATTGTGTCTAATATTTCAATTTTCTAGGGACTTATAAATCTAGTGTTTCAATTATTCTTTCTCCAGGGATTTATTTGGTACTTTTTTTTTCTCAAGACCTATAATTCCATTACAAAATTTTGAGAGATTTACTTGGTATTTTATTTTTATTTAAGGACCTATAAATTTGCAAAATTCTTTAGAGATCTACTTTTCCTATTACTCAAAAAAATATTTTTTATTGTTATTTTCTTCCCATGAGATCTCTTTGCCGTAGTCATTTAATCAATTCACTTGAAATGAAATGCACCTTTTTTTAGCAGTTTGGTACACTAAGCCAGTTTTATCTTAAATGCATAAACAACTTTATTGATCCCTTGTTTTCTGCAAAAAAATTGTCATACTTCACCATTTAACCTATGGTTTTTTAATCTTTTCTTCTAAGGATTCATAGACTTAATTTACCTATTGTAGAGAGTGTGTGTGTGTGTGTGTGTGTGGATTTGTTGAAAACTGCCAGTTTTCGCTTTTCGATAGAGCTGAATGCTGCCATTAATTTTATCAATGTCGTTGGTCTTAGTGGGATAAGTTTTGATTAATTTTTGTTGTTTACACATTATGACAATTCAGGTACTTCCCTGATAAATTATTTTGATCTGAAATCAAGGGAGGACATCTTTTGTGTATTACCTTTAGCTTTACTGTTGATAGTTCTAAGTCAGTTGTTTGTATGGATTAGCAGATCAGTCAGACACCACTGGGTTTCAAGCCAATGATTGTGATAAAGATTCCAGAAGATCAGATGATGGTTCAGAACAATGTTTACAGGTTAACAACTTTGCTGCTTTCCTTTTTGTTCCCCTTTCAGTCTTTGTATTTGAATCTCATTTCAATTATTATTCGTTATATCATGTATTAGCAAGGTAGATAGTAGCCTCTATTCAAACACCTATCTTAAAGGAAAAGCCAAATTGTACTATACATTTAAGACTATTAATAGACAGGGTGCATTTAAATATAATAATTACAAAAGTTATGGTTTTGGAGCTGAATCTCTGTCCCTGGTTACAGGAAAAGACAGATGGTAATTCTTTGCCTGATAATAGACAAAGGAGAGATAGGTGTTCGAGAAAACAACATATAGATAGAAGTCTTTCTCGGAGGCAGTCCCTTGCAGGTTTTCTACTGCTCGTTGATCTCATCGATTTATTTTCTATAATATTTCTGTTATAGTCATTAACTTATGCTTTATCTTCCCAGCTGCCGGTACATCATGGGAGGCTGGACTAAGGAGAAGCACCAGGATCAGGACAAGGCCTCTGGAATATTGGAAAGGGGAAAGAATGGTGTATGGTCGCGTACATAATAGTGAGTATAATCGTAATGCGTTATCATGGGAGCACACTCGGTGAAGCTGGAATTTAGCTTCATCCTTTATTTATTGATGGTGGAAATGTTGCTATACTTGATTTCTTCCCTTACTATTTGTTGTCAAGTCCACAATCTAATCTAAAACATTTCCAGTGTAAAATATTTTACGGTTACAAATGTAACCACTGCACTGGGTTGTTTGCTCGCTTCGAAAAATTGGTATGAAATCACCGTATAATAGTCTGTTGCCAATTAGTGTAACATTTTTAGTATGTAACTAACTATTTTGATTAGTAACAAGCAAATGGGTCAAAGATTCTGCATTATTGGTAAAAAGCTGAGAATTTATTATTGGCTGTATCAATTAGCTTTGTGTGTGAGGTGAAGTTATGAAAGTCAGTGTCCTTAGATGTTTTTTACTTGTCCTTGGCATTGTTCATTGGGTTGACAAAAACTTATCTGTGCAGGTTTGGCCACTGTCATTGGGATTAAGTGCATTTCACCAGGAAGCGATGGGAAACCCACTATGAAGGTGAAATCTTATGTATCCGATGAACACAAAGATCTTTTTGAGCTGGCTTCTCTATATTGAAAGTATACGAGTTTAGTCGATTTATGTTTTCGAACGTCCTAATTTTACTTTGCTCTTGTAACAAAGAGGGGAGAATGTATACTATCTAATTCGCCTTGCTACTATTACAAGAAAGACCTTCCCTCTTCTCAAGTTACCCCTCCCCTTTGTTGAAACACTATCATTGGGAAAACGGACATGTATAAATGGATCTTAACTTGTTAATTGCACGATAGTCCTGTGTTTTCTTTTATTAAACCAAAGTATATTGCTTTGGATTAGAAGAGATCGATACGTCTTATAAAGTGAAGGATTATATCGTTTTATCATTTATTTTTTTGTTAGAAGTTAGGTGATCTTTGGCGAAAATTGACAGAGACAAACTTGGATATTTTTTTTCGGAATTCGATCCTTTTAATTTTTTTCACTTGAGTTTAAAATGTCATCTTTCACCATATATTCTATAAATGAAACTAAGAAAGAAATGAGAGATAAAAAAAATTAAAAAATTAGAAATTACACTTTACACATTTAATTAAAAAAAATTAAGAAAATACATCTCTATTTGTTTATAGTGCCAAAGCAGTTTATCTGCCTTGTCTTGTGGTCACCCACTAAAATAGGGAGTAGGTTAGCAGTTTGTCAAAATTATATGGGTTAAATATGTTCGGTCTAGTGGAGCAATACCTATTGGTCAATGATAAACTCTTAAATGAATCAAAATTATATGGGTTAAATATGTTTGGTCCAGTCGAGCAATACCTATTGGTCAATGATAGATTCTTAAATGGAGTTCAGTTCTGCGAGGAATTAGTTTTTAACCAGTCGAATTGAAAAATAAAAAAGAAAAATATGCCCTCTAAATTCTTAAACCAAATTCACCAACACGCCCTAAAATTCTAGGAAAAGCAGTAATTTGAATTGAATGAAAACAGAATTGCAAATACTTATGAGTAATACTGGGATTGGTACTTATCAAGAATGTTGTGTTCCCCCAGGTACAAAGCAAGAATGAATTTGTCGTCCCACCATCTACTATAAACTTTTCCATCTCACATGGAATTTATTCCTCAACAATAATTACATACACCGACTGACTATGCAGCAAAACGAAGTATCAAATCAAATCATAAATACAACAACTTCACATACTCCATCACATTATTATTACAATATCCAAACATACGCATACACCTTCACATCAAGAAACGAAATTTAACTTTAATTGATCTTGATCATCATCACAAATCATAAATTACACCTTGCTAATTAAATAAATTAACAAACCCTTGTGTAGTCACCGCAATTTTGGTTCGATCCACGACCATTTCTGGAAGACAAGCAGCTACGGTAACCTTGATTCCGAGGACAATCAACAGAAGGACCGTTTCTGTTGCTGGTTTTTCCGGTCGTTGACTGACTCACATCGTAGAGCATTCTTGCAGCATGAGAACTCATCAAGAATTCTGACTCCAAATCGGTTCCAATAAGGCAATCATCGCCACCTTCACAGTAGTTTCCATAAGAAGAAGAACTGCAAAGGAAGATGATCATGAAGACCAGTGCCAGAGAGAAACCCTTATTCTTCATTTTTTCTTATTGAGGATGGCGATGATTAACAACTTTGTCGGCAGCTTTATTTGATGGAAGAGAAGGACAAAGGAGTGTTGTGAATTATTGATACTATTTTGTGAATTTGAACGAGTCTTGTTGGAGTAAAATAAGAGAGGAATCTTTTTGCAACCACCACTATTGGTAGAGTGGGAAGTTTAAGGGAAGAACAAGCATTGACTTTACTCTTTAGAGATATATGTCAAATAACTATTTTTTCTTTTTCTAAAATAAGGGTTTAGCCACCTTTGCCCAAATTAATGGTTTACTTTAATAAATCTATAACAAATGCATTTAAAATTTAAGTTTTGCATAGTCTTTTATAAAAACTTTTTAATTGGTAATTTTATCATGTGTTTATACTTTATATGTTAGCGAAATTTTTAAAATAAAAACTAATACTATTCAATTTTTTATTTATTTAAACAAATATTAAAAAATAATCAGAATTTATTATTTTTTACTATCAATATTTAAAAATATAGGACAAAGTATATTTTTAGATTACTAAACTAATGAAACTAAGTTAAAAAAATTAAATTGATAATTAAATAATGATAAAAATAGTAAATTCTGATGTTCTTATAGTAATTTTTTTATATTTGATATATTATTTTTTTTAAAAAAATTAAGAGTGAGATTTGAATCTAAAATCTCTAGACGAGATAAAGAGACATACCATTTGATAATTGATATACTATTTAAATCCACCATTGTTTAGTATACATAGAAAATTAGTTATCAACTAATTATTATATAAAAATATATTTGATTATAAAAAAATTTAAATCTTTTGTTATAGTATGTTTAATTATTTTATTTTGAGAATTATGGTTAAGAAAAAATAAAATAACGTTATATCAATTTATTATTTTTTTAAGTTAGAAGTAAGATTTAAATTTGTAATTTTTAGATAAATATAAAAAAATTTTGTTATTTAAATTATAGTTCGGTAACTTATTAATTACATAACTATTAATAAGAAACTAAAATTTTAAAAAATTGAACGATTAAAAAAGTGCTTATTGATGAAAAGGATTTTCACAAACTAAAAAATTCTTGATATTTTTTGTTTTGATCATTTAAATAAAATGTTTAAATGAAATAATTTAGGTGGTTTGCATAAAGTGGGGCAGCTTAAGTTGAGTGAAATAGGTATGTGAGGACTCAATTTTCTGTAAGAAAAAGGTGGATAAGATCTAGCTGTCTTGATTTAATTTGTGGCCATTTATTTCTGCAAAAACTTCTTTATTTTTAAAAAAGGACGGTTGTCGCTGTTGTTTCTTGTGTTATCTTCAATAAACTTCATTAATCATTTGGAAAATGTTAAAATGCACTCAGCTAAATGTGGTGTATGGCACGCCAACCAATACAACGAAGGAAATGTCAGTTTCAAATTTTCGCTTCTTAATTTGTGTGTTGCAGTTTGAGGTGGTATTTTTTAATAATATGAAAATTTTATGTAATTTTTTTGGTATAAATATCATAAATTTAAGAGTCAAATTTATAATTTTTATTTTTTAAAAAACAAATTACAAATTTAAAGCTTAAATTTCTGTTTTAGTATTAAATAATTTTTTAAATATACAAATCAGATTTTTTAATTTATTTTACATAAAAATAATTATTTTTACCCAGAAATCTAAAATTCCGTTTTTTTAATACAAATGTTTTATATCCTAAATAAACCTGAGTTTTTAATTTGTGAATTTTAATTTTTTAAAAAAATTATCTCTATATTTATAAAAAATATACCACTTTTTTATAATTCGACATAACACATTTTAAATTTTCATAACTAAAAAAATTAGTCTTAATATTTTTGTCCTAATTTTCTAGCTGTAACTAAAATTTGAGAGAATTTATGTGCGCACATTTGACATTTTAATACACTTGTTAAGATGCTAAATATAAAAAATTTTCATCGAAAAATTAATAAAAAACGAGTTTTCAATAAATTTAAATGATTTACGCATAATTTAAATAGCATAGTTTTCATATCCTCATTTAGAGATTTTGAATTTAAATCTCACTTCTAACTTAAAAAAAACAATATGCATTTATTTATTTATTTATTTATTTATCTTTTTATTTCACACTCATTTAAGCTCCATGCATCATGTTTAACTTAATCCATGGTAATTTTTTTCACACAATTTTATTTATATTATTATATTATAGGCAAAGTTAAACTTTAAAGTGATTCCTGAAATTATATTAGAGTTTTAAAATGGTCCCTAAAATTAATATTTATCCAAATTTGTTCTCGAAAATACACTCTAAGACTCATAGTTGTCCCTAAAACACTTTTCATCTATTGCTTACCATTAAAAAAACTGAGATAAACAGATTCCTGCCATGCTGACACTAAAACGACGTCGTTTTGTATTTATAAAAAAAAACAAAGGAAAATCCTAATGGCTTTCGTGGTCCCTCCCCAACTCAACTCTTTCACACTCACGCACTCAACACATGGCAGAGCTTTCTTCAACCTTCTCTATCGCCATCTCTTGCCAGTCTTTGTCCCAACAGGGCACACCGCTCGCCCCTCCTCAACTTAGTTTCTCACCCTCACAACACTCGAACACTGCAGAGGCAAAGCTCAAACCTCAACCTTCTCTGTCATCGTCTCTCATTGTCGCATCGCTCGTCGGCCTCCATCTCGTCGTTGTGTCGCTCGCTGGCCCCTTTGCGTCACTGCATTGTCTCGTTTTTCACTGTTGCCTTCCTCTCTATTCGTCGCCATCACTACTCGTCGTCTGCGCTATTCTGTTGTCTCCTATGTCTTCTTCTGCGTTCTTCTTCTCTCCTCTAGCTCGGTTCTCTCTCTCTGCGCGTGGTCAAAATGAGTTTTTCTTTAGTTTTTCTTTAGTTATTCAAAATCGTTATTGTTTAATGTTCTGGGTGATTGTTGTTGTCGATCCTGTTTTAATATAACTGCAATGGTTGATTTTTTAACTTTTTTTGTGATTGTTGTTGCTTGTGATTTCTGATTTGTTTTATTCTATAATTTTTACTGGTTTTGATCTTTTTTTATGATATTGTTGTTTCTATGATGATTGGATTTTTAACCGTGAGAGAAGAGAATAGAGTTGAAGAAGAAGAGAATGAAGAATAGAATCCGATGAGGATAATTTGAGGATTACGATTTTAAATAGGGAAGGGACCAAATTACAAAAATAAAGTTTTTTTCGTCGCATCAGCTAGTTAGTATGGTGCCAGCATGGCAAGAATTAGTTCAGTTCAGCTTTTCAATGATAAGCAATGGACGGAAAGTGCATTAGGGACTATTATGAATACTCGAGTGTAACTTCGACGATAAATTTGGATAATTATTAATTTTAAGGACCACTTTAAGGCCCAAGTGTAACTTTAAAGACCACTTTAAAGCTTAACTCATTTATACGCATAATGTGTCTATTAATAAAAGACAATTAGTAAAAAATGATAATGTCATTCTTATTTTTGATAATATTTCTTCACACGTGAATTTTTTATATTGTATATTTACATAAATTTGTAGAAAAAATAAAATAATATTATTAAGATATGAATGACAACAGAAAATATATTGTAAAAAATAAATAATACAAAAGTCTCTAAATCCAATGACATAATTAAGAATATATTGGTGTCTGCTATGTTTGTTTGAGTAGAAAATAGAAGGAAAGAAAAGGGAGGAAAGAAAATAAGAAGGAAAATGATTATTTTTCATTGTTTGGTTGGAGAAGAAAATTGAGGGGAAAGAAAATGGATGGAAAAAAAAGTGGTGGGACCCACTAATTTTTTTTCTCTCCAACATTGGAGAGAAAATGGAGAGAAAACTAATGTTTCTCTCTCTACTTCCAATATTACCCCTTCACTTTTTTCAATATATATTATAATATAGGGATAAGATTGTCTTTTTATAACATTTCTTTCTTTCTTATTTTCCTTCCAACCAAACACATCTAAAGAAAATAAAAATCCACTCAATTTCTTTCCTTTCCTTTCTTTCTTTTCTATTTCTTTCCTCTCTATTTCTTTCCTTTCAACCAAACATAGCCCGGAATTGTTTTTACTAGTGAGATTTAAATGATATGAGTAGAGGAAAAGTCTCTAAATCCATTTCAATTTATATATCTTTTTTGGCTTGTTTGATGTCCTTAGATATAGCTCCATCCAGGATAGCTTAAAGTCATGGTTTTCCATTATGAAGCATGTTAATTTAAAGTTCTATATATATCAACATAGAAATCATCCAACAACGAGAAAATTGCCACAAAGTTTAGAGTGGTTTTGATTGATAAGAAGAAAAAGAAAAATTAAAGAAGACTGATAAACACTTGGGTATGACCGCCTGACTCTTCAATTATAATTCAACTATTTCGATCGATCATTAATTGTGTTTTTCTTCTTCTTCTTTTTTCTTTTAATTGCACAACAGATTGAGAGTAAATTTAATTTGATAAATATTTGATGCCCGATTTGGTTAATGTTTCAGTTTAATATTTGTTATGGTCATTGGTCACCAAGAATAATTCCTATAGCTTCTAGAAGAGTTTCACATGGAAAGGGAAAGTTTCTCGTGAGCAGAAGACTTAACAAGGAGAGAAAAAGAAGCCCAAAAGATTTACACCATTATTCAAACCAAGTCCCATTTTTTGACCCAAACTGATGACAAATAGTCAATTACATGCTATTCAATATTTCTTCACCACTTACAGTAATTTAGTAATAATCTAAAATCTCTATACCTAAACTATTGCTTGGCCCTATTGAAGGTCGGTCCCCCAATAGCCGTTTCTTCAATGTTTAGATGTTCATAATAATTTTTATATTATGGTTGCATAGAAGGATTTGCTGCTTCTGAGAATTACTGGGCCTGTTTGACTTCTTCAAGTGTTTGTTAACCTAAAAAAACTAAAAAGAATAATGACCCGTACATGTTGCTGAGGATCTGATTTTTCGTATCTTGTTTTTTAATGGTTGACTGTATTTAGGTTTGTTTTGTCTTCGGGTATTAGTAAGTTAGCAATTGGTGTGAAGCACGTGCTTAAAATTTGTTACTTTCTGAGTTGTTTAATTATTCTAAGTCGGATGGTCATTTCTATACATGAATGGATGGTTAAATTTTTTGCACGATTGTTTAAAATTTGGTTGAGGATGTTAACTTTTTTTTCCTTCCAATACCTAACCTAAAAGGGTGTCACATTTGAATAACTGTTCAATTTTCTGATTATACATATTGATTTTGAAGAGATAGGTTTGAATTGGTATTTTGTTTGTTTATTTAAGGAAAAAATTATAAGTATAAGTTGGAATCAATTTGCATTTGTCTAGTCTTAGCTAAAAGTATATTTTATTTTTTCCCACATATCTACTTGCATTTGATGCATTTGATTGGATAGGATCTAAATGACAGTAGTTTTGGCATTGAGTTTGACCATGTAAAGATTCTATTTACATGTTGATTAGCATATTTGACTACCATCGCAATCAATATTTGGGAACATTCTAAATAAACCGGCTTTAGACTTAAAAAACAGTGAGTAAGTCAGTATGAATAGTCCTTTTGACACACCAGATCAAAATAAATAGTGCGTTGCCTTGAAGTTGCAAGTTAAGTGGTCCTTTTGATTTTTTTAATACTTGCAACGGAAAAATTATATTAGATGAATGTTTAAAGTTGAGCGTTGTGACATGATCTAAAGCATTTAGGAAGCAATTTCTATTGTTACTAATCTCTAGAGCCTATCAAGCTGATTATATTATGACTTATTTTGGTGATTTTCGTAATCAGAAGTTCAATTTTGACAGCTACGCTTCCAAGAACCTTGTTTTACTTGAATTTTTTGTTATCTAACTGTGTACTCATACTATGCAGGACTGTGGGTGCTCTACTGTTGATTTTCATATTTTTTTTAAATTACAACAAAGATAGAAATATCACATGGTTTATAGATGCTTGGATTAAAGCGAACTGTATAAAATTTGATTGAGTTTGGACTTGATATTTTAGAATTCTTTTCTTTATCTGGTTTTGGTTCATGTGATTGACTTTTAATTTCTATGAATTATGGATGTTCAATTTTATAAGATTAGATGGTTGCAAAAAAGAGATAGCTTTTAGTGGTGGCTTAACTAGATATGAGTTAAATTAGTTGTAAATACTATAGTTGCATAATGTTTTATTTCTACATATTTATGACTTTATTATTTTCGATCATGGATGTTGTAAAGACTCGTGTTAAAATTTTAAGAATAATACATAGTTGTATAAAAATAATATTTTTTATGCGTGTGAAATTCGATTCTGAATTTTATGGAAGACTAATTATAATGGTGGAAAAAATTTTGTGTATATGATTCTGAAATTCGGTTTGTCTTATTCGTTTGTGTTTTTTCATCACCCTCACAATAAAAATACCATATAGATATGCTTCGGGTAATGAGAGTGGAGATTATGGAGGATATTATCATGGGAGCACACAATGGATCCATTGAAAAGGTGCGAACTTTGTTGGATCGAAATGAAGAACGTGTATGCCACAACCGCACAAAAAACAAGAAAAATGAGGTTAAATTACTTTTCACAGTACCAAGCACTAGGACATTGATGAACCTGTAAAGAAGAACCGGAATCAGAGAAAGCATTAAATATACCTAGAGTCCGTTTGGGAAGTAGCAGAAGCTTTTTTTTTTTACTTTTAAATTATGAAAAGTCAAAATAAAAGAGCTAAAAAATAGCAACAAAATATACATTGACACACATTTCATATTCATTTTTTATTTTCACCTATCATATCATGCATAATAAAACAACAAATACTAACTATACAATAATTTCTTTTGTATTGCCATCAATATTATTGTGAATTAGAATTTTAATATCCATTCTCTTTAAAAAAATTGTATTTTTTGAATTATTTATCCAAACACTACAACTTTAAAATAAGTACTTTTATAATTAAAATTCAACACAAAATAACTTATTTATAAGTTGCTATTAATAAAAGTCCTTCTACTTTAAACTCTTTTTTCAAAAGAGCTTATTTAAGTTGTTAGCCCAAATTGGACCTTGTTTTAAGACCACAAATATATTTTTCACATTGTTTACGTATTTTCGTGGTGGAGTTTTGTTACAACAGTAAGGATAAATTTCCATGGTGAATAACATTTTTAGTTCTTTAACTACTTTGATTCTGTTTCAAGATATTAGCCAAGCGTAAAAGCTATTAGTTAAGAATAACCATTTGGGTACTAATAAAAATAACCATCCGCTATCATATGGAATCGAACATCCAGCCTCTACTATTTGTTACTATTTACACACTACACCAAGACTCTTCTAAATAACCATTTGGGTGACAATAGAGATAACCATCTGTTAGCTTATAGAATCGAACATTCAGACTTTGTTACTTGTAACTGACCACATACTCTACACCAAGATTATTACGAATAACCATCTGGGTACCGGTAAAAATAACCATCCGCTATCCTATTGAATCCAACATCCATATTAAAATACTTGCAACTAATCACACACACTACACCCAGATTATTCGAAATAACCATCTGGGTAACAAAAGAAATAACTATTCGCTTTCCTATTAAATCGAACATCCAGTTTATAATACTTTTAATGAATCACACACACTACACCCAAACTATTCAAAATAACCATCTGGGTAATAAGAGAAATAAACATCCGCTATCCTATTAAATTGAATATCCATTTTAACATAATTGTAACTAATTATACACACCACACTAAGGCCATTACAAAATAACCATGTGGGTACCAATAGAAATAACCATCCGCTACGCTATTGAATCGAAATCGACTTTTTTTGTATATGTTGCATAAAAATTCTAAGCCAGCTTCAAATGCTCAAACCGCACCCCAAGTCTTGATATTTCGTCTTCGGCAAGGCAACCATGATCCAGTAAATGCGAATCAGTTCAAAACAGACATCATTCGATGAATATGAGGATTAATGGTCGATTCAAATATGCGGTTTACGAAAAAATAGCAATATACTAGAGACCAAACCTTATCAACAAGATCCATGTCATCACTTCCAGTAATGTCCGTACATTCTATGACCTACAGTCAAACATACACAAATTAATTAGATACCGTACTACTAAACAAGTTTCAACTAAAAAGATTTTATTAATACTTTTTCCAAAAGTATCATTAAAAATTTATTACTATACATAACTTACAAGAAATAAAAACAATAAAAAGTGTACTCATAAAAAATCTCACCTAATTAGTTAGACTTATATTAAGTATTTATATGGAGCATGTATGGATTTGCCACAACTGAATCGCACCTACACAACCTAAAACCAAGTCCATTTTTATGCTTGAAAAAGTCAAAAAGCTCATTATTTCTTCTTGGATGTGAATGATACACTCCCGTTCTCTATTTTCATTTTTTCAATTCCTTCCTTGCCAATCTTCTCTTATTTCTTCTTTTTCTTATTTGTTTATTAATTAATTTATTTTTCTTATAGTAGTAATTAGTGTTGTATGTTTTGTGGACTTGCTAATTGAAATTTTGGGGTCTTTGAGTACTATATTGTATGTTATGCACACTGTACATATATTTTCTAGCAATATTATATAGTGTGAAAAATAAAAAAGAATGCAAAAACAAAAAACACATTTAGTGAACATCCAAAATAAACAGCATCTCCACTTAGAGCATATATTTTTATCTATGAAGTGAGTTTGTGACCAAATTTGTTTGTGCATGCATGGCATGGAAGCATAAGGATGGAAATTTAAAATAATCTAATGGCAATCATGTGAAATGTTTAAAACATACATAAATAGGTAGTTTCATTCAATTCACTTAACTAAACATGATATGCACTTCTTAAATTACACTAATCAAATGACCAAATTTAAAATTTTAAACGAATTTGGTGTTTAAACAACACTAATAATCAAGTGCCTTGTCAAAATTTAATCTAAACATCATTAAAAATAGAATAATATTACACAATTCTGAATTATAATGCCTAAAGATAACAAAATGTAAGATAAATACTGGCCAAACATAAGAATTAAACAAAAAGTTTCACTTAGATATTTCACTGAGCATATGGTGTGCACAATATGTAAACAGGGATTTTAAACCCAATTTAAGCAACAATCAATCCAGAAAAATCAGCCATCAAATATTTTGAAATCCAAAAAGTATCAATCAATTAATCGAAGCCTAATCTAAACACTAAAAGCAAAATTAAAAATTAGTTAAAATAAATAAATGAAAGAACATGGACAGGAGGAAGCATGAAACCTGCGTTGATGAAAGGGAAAGAATGGAAAGAGAGAGGTAGCAGACGCGGTGTTGCAGTGGCACAGAGCTCAGTCGTTGCTGGGTTGCACTGGAATTTCTCGCGCGGGGTTGGACTTTGCACAGAAAACAGGGGTAGCGTAGAATGAAATGGAGAAAGAGAAAAGAAAAAGAGAAGAGAAGGAAGACAGAGAGGGTAGACAACGGTGGTCGCCGGTGGTGATGGCGGTGGTGTCGGATGGAGAGTTGGGACTGGGTTGAGAGTGCAGAAGAGAAAAGGGTCAAGCGAGAGGAAGATAAGATGAAAGGCTAGTTGCAAAGTTTCAATTCACCAATGTGAAACCCTGATTTTTTTTAATTTGAAAAATGATTATTATTTGAATTTAATTAATCAAACAATTAATTACATTTAGGATTAATTTACTTTTTTAACTCCATTGTTTACATTGTTCGCTAATATTATTGTTCACTTATACTTTTCCTTTCAACTTTGGTCACACAATTTTTTTATTATCTATAGTATTCTTTAACTTAACAAACTAAAGTCAAAGATTAATCTGATGTGAATTTTTACTTCGTTTAAAAATTACTATAGTTGATTACTGGTATGAATGTTGATGAAGCGCTTTCTCTCTTGCGATCTAAGCAATCGTTTGCAAATAATGCACAAGATCCAAATTTAGTTCCTCGGCATTCTCCTCCATCGACTCATATACCAAATCATGATTAGGTATATGTGTGCTAAATTGTTGTACTACTTGAGTATACATGTTATTGTATAGCTGATGTTTTGACTATAATTTTTTTGTTCATTTAAATTTGACTGCAGCTTTCTTATTGTTGGATGAAGTTTTCTAAAGACATAAAGACAATTCTTGGCATAATGGTGAAGCACAAAGTTCTTTTGATTTTAAGTGGACAACTTAGTTTCTTTTTTGTTTAAGTTCATTAGGAGAAAAACATGTATTTTATTTACTTAGGTTTATTATTTATTTGACTTGGTAACTTATTAGCAAGTATATATGTTAATTGGTACTTGGAAGACTTTTCTATATATATATATGCAATATATATTATTAGCTTATTTAAATGCGGGTGTTATATATTCTTCAAATGTCATATAAATATAACAAAGGTAAAAAATATTATTTTAGATATTAAAAAAGAGAATCTAAGAAAAATTCAATAAGGTGTTGCTTTAGGTATTAAAAAAAGACAACTGCAAATAAACTTACATAAGTGTTGCATTAGGTCTATAAAAAATACAACTTAAAAAAACCTAGACAAGTGTTGCTTTAGGTATATGAAAAGGCAACTTAAAAAATTCTGGACAAGTGTTGTTTTAGGTATATAAAAAAGCAACTTAAAAAGCTCTGGACAAGTATTGTTTTATGTATTAGAAAATACAACTCGTAAAAAGTGTTGCCATAGCGTCTCGTATAAAGTGTTGTGTTTGGGTGCTCTAAGACAACCCTTTTGCGGAATTGCTTTATTTGTAGAAAAGGCAATATTTTTTGAAAGTTGCTAGAAAAAGGTTCTCTTTAATATACAAAAGCGTTGCCTTAGACCAAAGGTAACGGCCGTATAACCAACCCCCTGCTTTTTGTCAGAAAGTGTTACTTTTTATCAAAGGCAACACTTTCTCTTATTATAAGCAACATTTTTAAAAGGTTGTCTCAGCCAGAATTTGTTGTAGTGCTGTATGGAAAAATTTATGGACTAGCAACTTTATTAAATTCTAGCCAGCATGTAACCAGTAAAAAAAAAATAAGTAATTTCACACTATTAGATGAAATCTCACATCATTAAAAATATTATTGATGGCTACTTAATGACTACAAATTACATTACGAAAAATGCTAGGTAAACAATGACTATCTTGAAAAACATGAACAACCACCAATCAAATAAAAATACACTACACCCTAATTTAACCTACTAATTAAATTTAAGATTAATTTACTCTTTTAACCCTATTAATTCACATTGTTCACACATTGTTTAAAAATATTGTTAATTATCTATACTTTTCCATCACGGAAATTGCTAATCCCCTAACACCCCTCTTACTATATATACAAAGTATAATTTAAATTCCAACATTTGCTTAAGCGAAAGAGTGAGCCTCAATTGAATTGTTCATGTTGCAACACCTTGATCCACCGTGACAAAAACACTGCCAGTTACTACCTCACTTGTTTCAATCACAACACAATTCTCAGACACATTCCTCAGAGCATGATTCGGGAACGTGTTCCCCGCAGCGCTTAGCGAGTACTGAACATGATTAATTCGGTTACGAAAAAGAAGAATATCGTTAAAATCAGCTTTCCATAATGTTCCATTCCCATGCACAGAAATCTTCGCAGCCGTCGCCTTCAAATTCATACCATCAACAATATTTCCATCAACTAAAACCTGTTCGATTTTATCGAAACGACAATTCGATTCGTCCAGCTTCACGATTTCTACGCCGCTATTCGATCCGGAGAACATGTTATCAACAATTGTAACACCATTGGCAACGCCTTTGATAGATTTCAACACAACATTTGCATCTCCAAGGAAGAAGCTACTAGAAATCAGAATTTGGACAGGGTCTTCAGCAACAATGTTAGTGTAATCCATGTAAGAATTCACAATCCTAGTTTGTGTTAAACCCGGTAGCTTCAAATAAATCCCCGTGCCGCCAAAACCCGCCGCCTTATTGTAACAATGCACGCCGGAAAAAGTGTTGGCTTGACCGGTTACCATTATTCCAATCTCGGCAGAGAAAATTACGACGTCCGTGACGGCGTTGTCGTTCCCATGAAGGCTTATTCCGGTGCCGGAGAAATGGCGTTCGTCTTTGTTGCCGCCGGCGGTGACGTGCTGGCCAAGGAATGAGTTTGTTATGTAGGTTTCGTGGCCGCCTTGGACTAAAATTCCGGTGGTCGTGAAATGTGTTATGTAACAATTTTCAATGTTGATTCTGAGTGAGTTAATTACGGAAATGCCCCCTCCTCTGAAGTTTGAGTCCAACAAGAGGTTCTTGAATGTTATGAACTCATAGTTGTAGGATGATGAAGTTGAACTTTTCTTGGTTTCACTTGAAGTTGACAGATCTATGAGGTGTCCGTTATTTGGAAAAGTGTTTGAGGCTCTTATGGTTCCTCCATGTATCTGTTTCCAACACAAGAATTAAAATTAAAGTTAATCATTGAATTTCAGCTCTTTTTGCGACCTAATTATAATGACTTAACTTACAAAGGAGGGAAAAATACAAATAATTTTCCCTTGATTTTCGTAAAATTAGGGTGGCATGTTCTTTGAAAGTATTTTCTTGAAATTTTTGTCCATTAAATGTATCATATGTTGCTTTAATTCATAAAGTATTTTCTTTGAGTGAGTTCATGAGTTGATTTACTTCCAACCGTAAATTTAAAATGTAAATATCTTAAAATTTTTCCTTTTTGTATTAGCTCTTTGTTAGACCAACTGTTTCACCGTTACGATTAGATGAAAACTCAGGTGAAGTCAACTTTACGTGAAGTTGATATTTGAGAGTCGTTAAATAAAAATTTAGTCAAATCAGTCAAATTATCTAACGGCTGTTAGGTATCAACTTCACGTGAAGTAGACTGCATCTGAGTTTCCATCTTAGGATTAAAAAAAGAGTAAACTATTGGTTTGTCTAAACTCTAAAGTGGTGCCACGTATCAAAAAAAAGGTTCTATTTCGTGGAGGGAAGATATTTTTGATGCCGTTGATCAATGGACTATAAATTCAATTGAAGTTGTTGTGTTTTCTATTCAAAGAAAAGAAAATGTTGCATCTTGTTGAATGAATGAAGAAATTAAAACATTAAGCGTACCATAAGGTTTCCAACCCCCACTGGCATCTTCAATGGTTTGCTAATAATGTAATTTCCACCCTGAAGATCAATCTGGGCACCACCAAGGTCTTTTATGCCCTTCATCAAGGACCATTCACTTGGAACTTTGGTTGCATCTCCAATGGCTTCAAGAATAGCTTCAGTACTGTCAGAATTTCCTGTTGGATCAGCACCATATGATGTCACAAGGTACACATGTGGTTTCTTCTGATCCTACACTAACACCAAATTAAACCATCAAATAATATTTAGATACTACTAAATGTGACATTAACTTTCCTTAAACATAATAAATTAATAAAAGTAGTGTAATTTGTCATAAAGTAACTTAGGCTTTAAATGGCTTACATTGCGGCAGAGAAATTGAAGAGATTTGAAAGTGTTATGATTAATTGTGACTTACTTGTAATGGAAGAGGAGAAGGAGAAGGTGAGAAGGAAGATGGTGGTGAAGCAATTGAGTCATGGTTAGTAAGAGAGGCCTTAAATGCCTTCATTCTAACCATAGCTTCATGATGATTGCCATGAGAAATAATATTAGTCCTTGTTCTTGGAATATGCAAGTTCTCACCATAAGAAGTATGATGAGTTAGAAAGAAACAAGACAAATTCAGAAGCAAGAACCACATTGGAGCTATTCTTGCCATTTTACCTTTCCCTTTGGTGATAATCTGTTTAAGCAAAAATCAGGTTAGGGAAAAGTAGTTGGGGAAAGGACTCTTTCTTTGTGTGCTGCTATAAATAAGGAAGGAATTGAAGAAACATTTAAGATTTCATAAATATGCAATATTAGGATATATATCAATATTTTAATTTTTTTTTTGTTTTTTAAGGTATCTTTAATTCTGCATATCAAAGATTAATTTATTATGGATTTAAACTTCATTTAAGAGTTTGTCGCTGACTAATAAGTTGTTCAATGCATAAAGTGAAATTTAAATCCCGATACTTATTTAAGCATACTAGAAAACTAACTACTAAACCAATCTAAATTGGTTTAAATATTTTTAGACTAATAATAAAATTTTAGCCATTAAATCGACCACCTATAACATATACATTAAAATATAAAATAAATATTAAAAGTGTATGAAATAAAATATGTATTTATATAAAAAAAAATACACGGTCATTATTTTTAGTATATATATAATATTTTTAAAATGTTTTATATTACTCCTTTTTTATTTTTTGGCTTTTAAGGTATGTTTGTCTTATGTTTTTTATTTTTATTTTTTGTTTTATAATAATTGAAAAAAAAAGTTGTTTTACAAAAGATACTAAAAATAAAAATAGAAAAAATATAAATTAAAGAGACTTGGGTGTCTCTCGTGATCTCGTCTTTATTCCTAATATCATTCTAAAATCTAAACGAAATCAAACTTGACATTTTAATTAGTGATTTTTTTAAAAAAATAAATATAAATTCTCTTTGAAACTATAGCGTGTCTCTCTCATATAATTGTTACTTATTTAACACTAAAAACACATTATTTGGACTATGATTTTAGAGATGGTTGAAAATTTCAGTCTTTACCTGTATTTAAATAATGGGGAAAAAAGAGAGTTAGATAAAAGGGAGAAAATAGTTCACCCGACCTAAGAGAAATGTCAGAGGTGAACAACAAATACTTTTTGACATGGTATAGAAGCTTTCTTGTGAAGTGAAAAGGTACTTTAGGCGATGTAGAATTATATCTTGGAATTATAGAGTAAAAGGGGGTCCACAATTAATGTCTTATAGTCTTATACTCAACCAGTTTGGTTGCTTTAATCAAAGATGAATTCGGAAACTATTCGTTAGATGGAGAGACAGAACTATAGAAGCTAAGGGCCATGATGAAATTATATATATCTTAGAGATGAAGTGAATGAAGATATATATCAAAGTCAAGTGGGGACCTATTAGGATTGCAAACAAGGGGAAAATTCCCATGATGATAAAGGATAATGCTATGTCAAACTTACTTTACCACCTATAACTTAATTTTAGTGTGATTCTTATTTTAATATTTAAATCAAATTCCATTTTTATAATATATCTATAAATATTTTATTTTTAGATATGCAAAATATAATATTTTTAACTAATATTAAAATGTATTTAGTAAATTCATGGCACAAAATGGTAGATGTGGTTGGTAATATTTGGTAACTGTTCCATTCTTTGATGTGGTTTAGCTGTTTGGGTAAGTAGGCGGTCTTGTATATAATAAACAACTTCTTTAATTTTTTTGAATAATTAGTATGTGAAAACATGTATTTTAAATTAATTAAATAATAATAATTTTTAAAAATATTTTGAATATATATTCAAGCCAGCAGATTGCACACCAAGTTAAAAGTTTGTCCCATATATCATATATGAGATCACCCTCATTAATAATTTTTTATTGAAGTAATGATGGTATAACATTGAGACATTAGTGACAACATTAAGTACACTTATTCTAAACATTCGGGAATCGGGATAAAAATGATCCTTTTGTCTGAATAGTAGTTCTGAAGGTCTTTGTGTCATGGTTGACTTAGAAACTAGAAGAATTCATATATGTTTTGTTGTACAAAATATTTTCACTTAACCGCGCAATCTACGGAAGTTTGGTCAATATGTGCAAATTACACGAGGCAACTGCAAATTAAACAAGACTACTCCACACTTTGCACTTCACACGATTCTGCTCTAATCTAACTCTTCAATTTCAAAATTGACCTAGCTAGCCATAATTCCAGATGCAGTGATATACAAAACATGAACCATTAATGTTATTATTGCTGAATTAATTAAGGTAAAAGGTTCATGCGGTAGTAATAAGACATAAGTCTGCGTTATAACTTAATACGATAAATATTTTTTCAATTCCGCTAAAAAATTAACAAAGAGTCTAACCAATAATAAACCAACAAATAATTTTAAATTGTATTTTATATTAATTAATTATAATTAATTAGTAATTATTTAAATTTTATTTTTTATAAGATACAAAATTAATAATATATTAATTATCTCTTTTTAGGTCTAATTTAAATAAACAGCTTAATTAAACTTCTTTTAAAAAAATAGTTTAAACAATAAATGACTATATTAAAAATAGTTTATAAATAAATTATTTTGTATTTAGATTTTTAGTTCTGTTACCTAGATTATTTCTTTATCAATAATAGGTTTACCATTGTAATTATTTTTTAGTGAGAGTACATAAAAAAAAGTACATAGTATATAAGGTGTAATAACTCAACAAATATTTTCTAAGGGGGATTTTTCATTCTCTCCAATAATGAGAAGAACCTATCTCTCTCCCTCTCTTAATCATTTCTGATTCATCAAACCATCAACATCACAGCTTGAACAGCTTAGGGCATGAGATTTTCTTCATGGTGCGGTGAGCGTGGAGAGCAACCAAGCTGTGAATCAAAAAAAAAAGAAAAAGTTGTGAATTGAGATCAATCCAATTTTGCCATTCTCTTTCTATCCCTAATTTTTCTTTCGACATTTTCTTTCCCCCATTCTTACCTCTTCCTTCAAACTCATCCAATAGAGTTTGATGAGAGGCTATTTCGCAAGATTATTTCTTGGTGAATATAGATGTTCCGATCAATGAATTGGAAGGAAGAAGACCTGAATCCTTATTATTTTATGATTCATTGATTTCTCAAAATGGCGAACATGGTAAATAAATCCTCCCATTATAGAGGTCATGGAGCTACATTGGCTTGCTCTGATTATAACAAGCAAGGCCACATAGAATATGTATGCTATAAGAAGCATGGGCACTCCTCCCATTTCTATCAACAGCGGCAACATAACATCACCATCAATCATGTGATCACTGAAGGGTATGATGATATACTCAGTGACAAACAATCACAGCTCAATTGTCTCCAAGAGAACATTGGAATATCAAGATCTGGATTCACTCCAAAGTAAAGATTTGCCTTGTTAGAGTTGATCAAAGACAAAAGTGTGTAACAACAACCTCATAATGCAAATCAAATTTTGACTAATTTCATTCAGACTTTCACTCCAGATAGAACCATTGCATTACATTTTAATGCGAGAATTATGAGTATTATCACTCCAAAATCTCAAGCTTCATTGGCGGTAACTACTACTACTCATCCCACCACACCTTCACACAGTGAGCACAACAATATTTGGCATCTTAGATTAGGACACATACCCATGCATAAATTGATTTTTCTGAAGAAGTATTATCCTTTTATAGATAGTATTGCTTCAAATTTTCCTTGTGATTCATGTCATTTTGCAAAACAAAAGAAATTATCTTTTAATCTTAGTACAACTAAAATAAAAGATTGTTTTGATTTAGTTCATATGGATATCTGGGGTCCTATTTCTGTCCCTTCCAATGAAGGACATAGGTATTTTTTGACTGTGGTGGATGGTAAGAGCAAATTCACTTGGATTTTTTTTATGAAAACCAAATCTGAAGCATCACAATTGGTTATTAATTTTGTGAATTTTGTCAGAGTACATTTTGAAAAACAAGTTAAGTGTATAAGGACCGACAATGGGCCAGAATTCACTCTAAAATCTTTTTTTGCATCAACTGGAATTTTACACCAAACTTCTTGTGTAGAAACACTAGAGCAAAACGGGATTGTAGAGAGAAAACACCAGCATATTTTAGGTGTTGCTAGAGCACTATTATTTCAATCAGGAATTCCACATTGTTTTTGGCAATATGCAGTTGCTCACGCCATTCACCTAATTAATAGGTTGCCCAGCACTAACCTGAATAATGCTAGTCCTTATAAGCTTTTGTATGGCAACTTACCTGACCTTTCATATTTAAGAGTATTTGGTTCTCTTGCATATGCCTCCACATTAACAAATTCAAGAACAAAATTAGACCCAAGAGCCAGAAAAACAGCTTTTCTTGGTTTTAAATTAGGAACAAAGGGTTTTCGACTTATTGATTTAAAATCAAAGGAAATTTTCATATCCAGAAATGTAATTTTTTATGAAACTCATTTTCCATTTTTACATTCCACTAGCACTGACATTTCTGTAGTGCCCATTCGTACTCCACAATGCATTGATCTTTTTCAATATGATACACCATCCACACATCATTTGCAATCACCCACACATACCACACTCATAGATTCAAATGAACATTTCTCAAGTTCAATGCACTCACCAATTTCCTCACACACCATTGCAACCATTACCACACTACACACTGATAATGCACCTGCATCACAACACTCTGACATCACACATGACTGCATTACTAGAAAATCTGAAAGAGTCAAGAAACCGCCTGCTTATTTGAAGGACTATCATTGTATGACAACCCACACAGCTCACTCTAGCAATGTTTCCAACTCTAACTCTTTATATCCTATCTCACAACACTTGTCATATGATAAACTAACCCCGAAATATAAGTCACTTTCTCTAGCCATCACCTCAAATCAAGAACCTAGCACTTATGAGGAAGCGGCTGCACATGAATGTTGGAGAAAGGCAATACAAGATGAATTGACAGCTCTAGATCAGAACAGAACTTGGTGTCTCACTGAACTCCCAAAAGACAAGAAGGCTGTGGGTTGCAAATGGGTTTTTCGGGTAAAATTCAATCCCGATGGCACCATAGAAAGGCACAAAGCGAGGCTAGTTGCAAAAGGATTCACTCAAGTGCAAGGAGTAGATTATGGTGATACTTTTAGTCCAGTTGTCAAAATGACTACCCTACGAGTAATGTTAGCATTAGCAGCTTTATCAATAATAGGTTTACCATTGTAATTATTTTTTAGTGAGAGTACATAAAAAAAAAGGTACATAGTATATAAGGTGTAATAACTCAACAAATATTTTCTAAGGGGGATTTTTCATTCTCTCCAATAATGAGAAGAACCTATCTCTCTCCCTCTCTTAATCCCTTCTGATTCATCAAACCATCAACATCACAGCTTGAACAGCTTAGGGCATGAGATTTTCTTCAAGTTCTAAAAGTGTTTATTTTAAAAGAAATGTGATAAAAAGTTTTTTATTATGAGAGAATTTTTTTTTTAACTTCTCTATAAACTCCTAAATAGCTTATTAGAAAGTTGCAATTTGATTTTTAAAATTGTACCAGACATTAATATTACTACTTTTCATAAGTTAAAAATTCAAAAAAAAGTTACTTTTAAAACTTTCCAGATGACCCCTTACTCTAATTCAATTTTTACCATTTATTACGCAAACCTAATTCCTCTTTCCAAAAAAACTTCAAAACTCCAAAAAAAAAAAGCAAAACATAAGATAAATAATCATCCAGATCCTAAAAAAAACATAGAAAACATAAGAAAAAGAATTATTTAAAATTAATAAAAAAATTATCTGGAATTTAGGATTTTTTTCATATTAAATAGATGTTTTTTTTATATATTTTTGCAATTGTTTAAGAACAGTCCGAACTCCACCACTCTTTTTTTCTTGAACAACTCTTGAAGCTGAACCAGATTGTACTTCCAGCAGAACTACACCACCTCCATTGGTATCGCAAGGTCGCTACCGCCGAACCCTGACACAAGCTTCGTTTCGTCGATCACCACAACGAACTTGTCGGAGGCGACCTCCACCATCTTCTCGCAGAGAAGAGCGCCGCTGCGGCCTTTTACAAAGTTGAGGTCGGGTCCACCTTTTACAAGGGCGGCGGAAAGGATCTGGCGGTGAGGGAGAGAGGTGTGTGTGTGTTATTATGGGGGTGCGTAGATTAATATAAAAGAGAAGGGAAAAATTTTTATAATTATTAATTAGACTAATTAAAATATTTGAAATTATTAAAATATTTTTATTAATTAAAAAAAATAAAAAACTCTAAATCTAGCCATCCCTTCCCCTTCCCCTTTCCTCTCTTCCGTCATTATTCATGAGTTTCGCTGTTTCTCTTTGTTGATGACAAAAAATTCACTGTTCTTCTTTATTTTACTTCTGTTTTATTGTTCCTTTTTATTGTGTCATTGACTACTAATGTTAAGTTGTGTTAGATTTGCTTTTATTTGTTGTTGTATCGATTACCAAAGAGGAGGACAGTAGCGTCTGAAAAATATGGAGACGGCAATACTTAGAGGAGAAAGAAGATTGTAGTTATGGGAGGATAGAATTAAAATTTAAAAGGTTGAACGAGGATATTTATTAAAAAAAATTATTATTAAGTTTTACTCTATATTTTTTTAATTTTTAGTTTTATGTATTCTATTTTCTAAAAGTATTGAAAAAATTAAAATTTTAAGAATAGAAATTAAAATTTTATTTTCAATCTCTAATCACCAAATACAATATTAAATCACAATCTTTTGATCTCAATTTCAATACCTTTCCCCTAAACGCTACCTTAAAGTAGTACTAATTCAATTGAAATAATACACTTCATTAATGCTAAAATATGAAAGTAAGGAAATACATGATAAGACTGCACATGGATCGGATAATATCCGCGGTAATTATCCGCATCCGATCCGAATTTTGCAGATATTATCCGATTTGTAGAGCTATCGGATTGGATCGGATTGGATCCGCACTATGATCGGATTGCGGATTCGGCTGTGATATCCGCGGATTCGATCCGCAAATCTGCATATCCGCACATCACATATAAATAGCATAGTTTAATAAAGTAATGTGATATGAATTTTAGTGTGTTATTTTATGAATTTTATGATATTTTGTTTTTAATTTTTTATGTTGTACTTCAACTTAGAATAATTAAACTTAAATTTTGTGTTATTATTTTGTTTTTGTTATTTAAGAAAACTATTATTAATAATATTTTAGGAGTAAATAGGCTTAAACAGATAAAAAATAAATTTTTTGAATTTTTTTTGTAAAAACAGTCAAACAAAATCTTAAAATAGTTTTTTTTTTTTAATTTTGCGGATATACTCGATATCCGATCCGATCTGATCCGCATGTATGCGGATCAGATCTGACCTAAAAAATACGGATATCGCATCCGATTCGATTCAATAATTGCAGTGTGGATCGAATAAAATTTTAGGCTATATCTGATCGATCCGATCCGTGTGCAGTCCTAATAAATGAAGTGCTACTCAATTTAGGCAAAGTCAGTCAGTAAGATGTGTAGTTACGGTTTTATGATTGGGCTTCCTTTTCCATTAATGTTGCTATTTTATAATTGGGCATTCTACTTTTGTTGCTTCATCTATATTCTGCGTGGACCATTGATTGAGCCCATTAAAATAAAAGAATTGTGCATATGTGCTGCATTATTATGATCCACAAACCATAACCCAATTTGGAAGAAAGTGCATTTAATCAAATTTGTTGTGAGTATATTTTAATACCAAAAACATTTTGTTATGATTATACAATGCATACATGTACACACTTGACACAAGATACAAACACTTTTAGTAACCCTAAATATTCAATTACCAACTATCGCTTATATTGATAATTAAGATTGGTTAGAAAATATCCTGATTGTATTAAAGAAGATAAAAAATTAAGTCAATAACTATACTCAGTTCGTCATATTCATAGATTGCAAGCTCTCACAAGAACCCATAATATACCCACCAGCGTTAAGCAAGCCCACTATTATTTATTAATAGTGAATATATTTTTGATATACATATTATTTTGATTATTAAAAAATTACTAATCTATGTCCAATAAAAAAAAAAAAAACCAATCTATGTTGGTCTACACTCCACAAATTTTCAACACTTAATTAAAAATTTAAACTGACCCCGATCATACATTTGGAAATTGAAAAAGTCTATTGTCACATCCAATATAATTTTGACAATAGTCTCTTCTTTAAAAATCCTGCCCCTGCTGGGTAGGTTCAAAATGCATATTAAGACTCCCATTGATGAGCTCAACAAAATTCCTCATCAGTCATTCAATCCTAGACATCGCAAAATAAATACTGGTTTGGTTTTCACTATAAATATTGCCAAAATTCTTTGCCTATTTAATTTGAAATTTGATCTTTTATAAAAAAAAATCTTTAGTTAGGCATACTATTCGATGATACATTTATATTAAACTGTAAGTTATAACTATTAATAATGGTAAAAAAAAAAAAAAAATTCAAACCAGCACATATACACTTGCAAGATCATTCGAAAGTGCGTGCACCCTAAAATTTCACATAAACGTTAGTTTTTTCTATTTTCTCTCTTTAACTTTTAAGATACAATGCAAAGTATCTGCCAATATTATTAACTTTAAGTAAAATACATTAAGAAATGGTTTTCCAATAAAATAGAATCGTGTGTATATAGCTATATATAACAGTAAAGTAACAGTATGCTTCGAGCGGTTTGCATTTGATAAAAATATTTAATTATTATTATTATTGGAATAAATAAAGGTCTCAAGATGCAAGCTCCAAACACTACAATCCAATGGAGAAGCGCGCGTCATCCACTGATAGAAGATAAAAGTTGTACGAGCCAGAAGGATGATGTTAACAGTAACACATATTTAAAATATTCATATTCATATAATAATTAAAAAAGAATACGATATA